>NC_068280.1:3624816-3814816 GCF_025860055.1 Xyrauchen texanus | reverse complement strand
TTATATATTATACATACACTGTATACATATACTGTATATCACCAATATAAACAAGTGACAATATGTCATATTTTGTTCCTGTAGGAAAATGCTTGCGCTCGCTGCATGCTGAAAGCGTGTATCTGCTGTCTGTGGTGTTTGGAGAAGTGCCTCAGTTACCTGAACATGGTGAGTTCATCCAGTGAATCGTTCTGATTCATATGTGGCAGAAATGTATGCTGCTTTAAAGGAAAACCCTTACATATGGTTCAAGTTATAATCGTAGTATACTTATTTATTTGGATGAATGAATGTAACCATTATGTTTTTCCTTGGTTTCAGAATGCATATACGGCAACAGCCATCAACAGCACCGGCTTCTGCACATCTGCGCGCGACGCTTTCTTCATCCTCGCAGAAAACGTTCTCCGTGTGGCAACTATCAACAGCGTTGGGGACTTTGTCCTGTTTTTAGGAAAGGTATTTATTCTCACACAAAATTATCTTGAATAATAAATTTTTGGTAGTGCTCTCTAACAAGTTTTCTTGTATCTACAGATTCTGATTGTGTCATGCACAGCGTTTGCTGGTGTGCTCGCGCTGAACTATCAGCGAGAGTACACTGTTTGGGTGCTGCCTCTCATCATAGTGTGTGTGTTCGCCTTCCTGGTGGCCCACTGTTTCCTGTCCATCTTTGAGAGCGTTGTAGACGTCCTCTTCCTCTGCTTTGCAATCGACACCAAGTACAACGATGGCAGCCCAGGCAGCGAGTACTACATGGACAAGGCCCTTATGGTGAGCGCACGCATCCACATGACGCACATACATAGTCCAAAGCATGGTGGAATAAGATGCACACAGAGTATTGCCCTGCACTGATGCACATATCGCCTGAGAGCATCAAAATGGTCAAAGGCATCCATCTAGTCCATGATTCCATACACCAAAAATTTTAATTAGCGCAGATGTCCGTGAGAACTGGTCCGTGACACGTTTGTGCTCATAACAGCAAGACCTAGAGCAGCTAAATGATAGTTGTAACTTGACACCTTGTCTTTTAAAAGATGTGCGAGATATGTATCAAGCGGTCAAAGACGCCTGAGTAGTGCATGTTTAAATACAAAAATAATTCAAAATAGTCCAGATGGGTCCCCTTTGGTGTTCAGGAATAGTTAGGCCACACTAGGCCTGTTTGTTCTGCTCTCTCTGACTCTGAACTGAGCACCAGTGGGTGGGGCCAAGGGTGCACTGATGTACAAGTAGGCGTTGATTTTTTTTTTTTTTCTCTCCCCCATTTTCTCCCCAATTTGTAACGCCCAATTCGCAATATGCTCCAAGTCCACAAGGTGGCATTGTGACTCAATCCGGGTGGCGAGGACGAATCTCAGTTGCCTTCCCACGTCTGAGTCCGTCAATCCGTGCATCTTATCACGTGGCTTGTTGAGCGTGTTACCAAGGAGACGTGTGGAGGCTTCACGCTATTCTCTGTGGCATCCACGCACAAATCGCCACGTATCCCACCGAGAGCGAACCACGTTATAGTGATCACGAGGAGGTTACCCCATGTGACTCTACCCACCCTAGCAACCAGGCCAATTTGGTTGCTTAGGAGATCTGGCTGGAGTCACTCAGCATGCCCTGAATTCGAACTCGTGACTCCAGGGGTGATAGTCCTTGTCAATACTCGCTGAGCTAACCAGGCCCCCCCGGCGTTGAAGTTTTTGAGCTATAGAAGCAATCATGAATTAATGCACCCCTAGTGATGTAGGGAAGTAGACCTTATGACACCTTTTAAAGGGACAGTACACCCAAAAATGAAAATTCTCTCATCATTTACTCACCCTCATGCATTCACAGATATGACTTTCTTTCTTCTGCTGAACAGAAACTAAGATTTTTATACAAATATTTCAGCTCTGTAGGTCCATAAAATGCAAGTGAATGGTGACCAGAACTTTTAATGTCCAAAAAGCACATTCACATATTTTCAGAAGAGAGTTTATAGGTGTGGGGGAGAAACAGATCAATATACAAGTCCTGTGTTGCTATAAATCCTCCTCCCTGATTTCATTTCTGAAGACCTGTATTAAACAACTGGAGTCATTTGGATTACTTTATGCAGCTTTTATTTGCTTTTTGGACCTTCAAAGTTCTAGCCACCATTCACTTGCATTGTATGGAGCTACAGGAAAACAATATATTTGAATATTCAGTTCACAATATTCAGATATGTACACATAAAAGTTGTTTGAGTGCATAGAGACTCAGTAATGCTGCAGAGCCAGTGACTTCTCTGATTGGTGGATCTCTCTTAAGGATTATGGGTAGTGTAGTCCTTGTCTGGGAATTCGCCTATTAAAATAAAACATTTTATAAATGAAGTTGACTTGTGGTTTCTAGATTTTATCTCTTAATATCGCAACTGGTCGTAGGTCTGTCTTGAAAGGATGTTACCTTATTTTATTTTAAACAAGTTGTCCTTTTTTCTCTGCAATCTTTCATGTAGGAGTTTGTAGAGAACACCAGGAGAGCGGCAGAGCGGTACACCCAAGCAGAAGGAAACAGTCGGGAAATGAGATCTATGGTGAGTTTACTTGATATGACCAATTTCGGACTATATTTCCCAACAGTTTGAGAATAACTAAATGTTAACGCCACCATCAGCTTTGCAGTATTCTGATTGTCAACAATAACATTTTTATAGTATCTGAATTGTGAAAGATAAATAATTTCCACCAAAAAAAAAAAAAAAAACAACAAACAAGGCATTAAGACGTTAAAAAAATTAAATTTCTTTACACACCCACATCTTGGCAGAATTGGAGTTAAGGAATTCTGAGTTCACATTATATTGCATTTTTCTAAGTAGGAAAGCAACAATAGTATTCAAGAATAAACAAGCACAATATTTAATACTCTTTAATATTTATTTACTCAATTACATCTTTTATTATGTTTCAGACAGGAAGTTCGGTGGCTTGATGAAGACCAGCATATTATGTCAACTGACACTCCGAAAAAAGTGCTATTGAGATGCACAAAAGCTTCTCTTCAGGGATTATTATGTGACAGACATTTGTCATAATTACTAAAAGGGAATTTTTTTATATAAGTTTTAGGAAACTGTCCACGCATCTGACCGAGTTGGTTATAAGTGGAGGAAAAAATACAGCAAACAGGACAAGGAGAAAAGTAGATGTCTGCACACTAATATTTGTGCTCCTAAATGTTTATTCAAAAAGCGTTCAAAGTCCTTTTTGTTTTTTATTTTTGTTTTTTTACATGCATTTTAGTTCATAAGACGATTCCATTTTGATCTGAAAAGTAACATGTATACACTAGCAATAGCTGCATTAGTATTTTAGATATTCTGGTTTAAAAAGAAGCAATCATTTAAGGGATTTAGTCTGTGAAGTCTATTTTCAATGATCTAACTTTTTACTTTTTATTGGTGCTTTTTATATTTTTATCTTGCGGTTATATCTTTGACTTTGTTCCATTGCAGTCGAGCTGTGATATACACTCCATTGTACTGTATATGTAAGCAATAATATCAGGAATTTCAGATGATTTGTGATCCGTACTCTGTCCTCTAGTGTCTTATTTTAAAATGTTCAATATCCTAGAGTAGTTTTTTGCTTATTTGCACTGTTTATTTTGCGGGAGAGGGCATGTTAGAAGCCAATAGATTAGTTTGAGACTCTTCTAATTGAACAGCATAAAAGGGATTATCATTGTGCCAAGATAACTTCTTAAAGCTACAGTGTGTCATTTATGCGCCAATAGCAGCTAGCACACGAATGTCTTTTTTTATTATACATAACCAGAGTAATAATACAAAAACAGGCAGCAATAATAAGCACCTCCAAAAATGCTTTGGAGTAAATAAGTCATCTGTTTTATCTGTTGGCTGAATCAGTGGCATGATGTTGTACAATAATACATTGTGTTTGAAAATGGTCATTACTTTTAGCAATTCTGTTAAGTGCCGCTAGTGGCTCAGAAATAACACACTGCAGCTTCAAACTAGTGCATTTGTATGAAACATACTGTATGGAAAGGAAACCCATGTATTTACATATGGTTTTCACTACCACATTTGAACACACTCAGTTAAATAAAACCAAAGAGACGTGCATTATGTCAGTGATTTATTAAAGGTGTGTGACTGAGGTTAGCAAAACAGCAGAAATCGCTTAAATGAAGAATTGTTTGAAAGTGAATGGGGAAATTAAGATGTCAATACCCAAAACACAAGGTATTAATGTATTTAATTTACTAATGGACTCAACAGACCATTTACTAAATGAATTAATATTTGACAAATTGTTTACCAATGCTGGTCTATCAAACTGTCCAGTAAATGAGTTCTAGTTTACAGTATTTAAGAAATGTGAGATTTGAGATGTTCTTTTAATTTCGGTATGGTCGACTGCTCTTTACGACAAACGTGACAGCGCAGAGGGAGCTTCAGTAATTCACTCATGCCTTCCTTCACGGTCACTTTTCCATGGTGCTCCAGCATCGCAACAACATCTGTGTAAAGAAAAATAATGAAAAGTTTTACTTGACTGTACTGGAACTGCTTGTTTTTGTAATCAGCTGGTAGAATACTGTATCATTTTGTATTGGATAAAAACAACAAAAAAAAGCTCACCATTCACACATACTGTGGACTAATTCCCAAAAATGTGTCACATTTTTCAGAGAACCCCCCCAAATAATACAAAAAGACTCCAATTCCCCCTAATTTCCTCTAAAATGATTAGTCATAAAATGCAGATCTGAAATTCAGGTCACGCTCGTCCATAGACATTCAGTCTAATTTTCAGTTCAAGCACCACCCTTGTTATTTCATTGAATATCTCGGCCTCTGAGTGGACTACAAGCTCAATCGATCTCCCCATTGCGATATATTTTCACATTTTGAAAACATTTTTCTGATCATTTGTTTTGCGCCCCTTTCCTTCTGGATGGCATATTTTGTTCTGGACATCTAAGAAATAATGTTAAATTATTCAGACAAGCAAGCTCACAGACAAGTCAACAATGGCTCATTTTTTAGAGAACTTCTTAAGGTAAGAGCAGATATAAGCAGATATAAGTTTTTGGCTACTTGGGGCTTACAGCAGTTAAGGTGTGTTAAACTAGTTTAAAAAGTTTTCAGATTAATGGTTATACAGTCATTACAGTAAGACAAACAGCCAGATAGCTAGCTTGTTGGATTTGAACTTTTTACATTTGAAATTTGAATTAACGAGCATTCCATTTGAACATTCCGTCAATGAAAATCTGTGATTTTTAAAATATCTGATCGCCCGCTGTGTGAAAACGGTAAATCCGATTGGTTAGAAATGACAGAGCACACTATTCCAGAACAGCCTGAATGTCTGTACCATGTTTGGTTGATGTAGCTTGAAAGCTCGTGGAGGAGCTACTGTTAGAAATCTTGGTCTCGTTTAGGGATTTGGAAAACAAATTTATAACAGTATGTTGGCTTTGACAAGTCAAAATAATTAACTAAATGTTGTCTCACAGAAAAAGAAAGCTTGCTGTATGTCAATGACTCGATTTTATCCATTGGGAATTGATTGGATTGTGAAAAGATGGCGATACATACAGAAGGGTTAAAAAGTAAGAGTAATTTGTGATGTCATCCGAAATGGAAAGTAATTTCAGAGGCGGGGCAAGTTATTACATTTTGATAGATTACGTAGACCAACATTTTATTAGAAACTATGTGAACAGATGAATTTTTCACAATAAGACTAGGAACGTGCATGAAAAAGTACACCGGGTCATTTCTGATTTTTGGTTTTTTTCTTCTCACCTTCGGATTCAATAAAGTAGTCGGTAGTGAAGGAATTCCAGTGTTTTTTGTTCTTCAAACAAGGCGAGTCAAATTCTTGGCTGATGACGTGCAGGTGAACGTGACTTGGAAAATATCAGAAAGACAAGCACGCATTATATTCATGTCATCAAAGCTCCGTCCACTTCACATCCAATCAGGACATAGACATCCATACCTCATGCTGGGAATGGCGTGATAGCCCAGACGAAAGCGCAGTTTATGAGCGTCCGGGCATTGCTGCACCATCCTGTCTCCCACACACTGCATGTGTTTAAGTAGGTCGCAGTGCTCCGACCGCAGCACCTTCAGACTAGAGATAGACTCCCACGGCAACACAAGCCAATGGTAGCGTGCCTTCGGGTACTTGTCCTTGATGACCACCACCCTATCGTCTTTGTACAACTGAGAACAGAAACAGTTGTGTGGTAGCGCTAATGGTTTACATATAGAGTTGAAGTCAGAAGTTTACATACAACTCAACCAAATACATTTAAACTCTTGACATTTAATGGTAGAAAACATTCCCTGTCTTAGGTCAGTTAGGATCACGACTTTATTTTAAGAATATGAAATGTCCAAATAATACTAGAGAGAATGATTTATTCCAGCTTTTATTTTCCCAGTGGGTCAGAAGTTTACATACACTTTGTTAGTATTCGGTAGAATTGCCTTTAAATTGTTTCACTTGGGTCAAATATTTTGGGTATCTCCGTGTGTGTGTGTGTGTGTGTGTGTGTGTGTGTGTGTGTGTCGGTTAGCGTGCTGCGCTACGAACCTGGTGACCCGAGTTTGATTCCTGCTCATGGCCAACACCAGTGATGATTATCTGAACCGGTCCCGGGCCTCCCCTAGGTCGACTCAGCCTAAAATGAGTACCTGGTGCGGTGTGTAAAACATCGTCACTGGGGAGACAAAGGCGGTCGGGCGTGGTGCTGGCCACCCACCCCCTCGTGTACCATTCCGGCCTTCATAGGTGATCGCTAACAGCACTTGCCCCTACAGTCTGTTAAGGCTAAATGGGGGATCTTTGTTTGTGTGTGTGAGACTGTATGGGTATGTCTGTATGTTTGTAAACAAAGTGCAGTCCCAGTGAAAGACAAAAAAGTGCGTGTAAAGCCACGAAGTTCTTTTTTTTTTTTTTTTTAAATGGTAATATTTCTCTTTAAAAAGATATTTTACAAATCTGAAGAAAAAACTAATTATGTGTATTTTAATAGACTTGACAAAGTCCCAAAGTTTGGTTCCTGAACTAAAAACTATGTGGTATTTAAAAATGATTATCTACCAAGTACAAATGACCCGAACACAAAAGGAGTGTTAATTATTGATCTGGTTCTCCTTCACATCTATCAAATCGCCTCCGAAGACATGGATTAAACCACCAGAGTCTTATTGATTACATTTATTCTGCCTTTGTGCTTTTTGGAGCTTCAAACTTTTGGTCACCATTCACTTGCATTGTGTGGACCAATAGAGCCAAAATATTCTTCTAAAAATCTTCATTTGTGTTCAGCAGAAGAAAGAAAGTCAAACACATCTGGGATGGCATGAGGGTGAGTAAATGATGAGAGAATTTTCATTTTTGGGTGAACTATCCTTTAATATGTCTACTCCTAATTTATCAATAAAAGATTCAATAGAAACGAGTAATTCACACCTGCATCTGCGGGTCCTGCATTGACGCTTTAAGCCCTTGACTCCAATGGCCAGCAGATTCCTGGAAAACAGTAATGTTTGTAGAGCTTAATATGAAATCACAACTCAAAACATAGCAAAAGAGGACCAAGAATTTCAAATGGATCATCTGTTGTGCAATCAATGCCATATCTTAGAGTCGAGAGACACTGACCGATTTATCAGAACAAGCTTCTGGTGTCTTTTTCGGTGGAGGTGAACCATCTGTTATTCTGTGATGGTCTGTATGAGAGGTTGTTGAGACTTTTTTTGCAGGGTCCTCACTCATCTGGTTGGGTCTTTTCAAGGATTTGCTCTCCTCTCCTACAGGTCTGGGTGTTGACGTCTCCTCGGTGAACTTCACTGTATACGGATAAAGCTGATTGACCATGTAAAGTCTTTGGCCCGGCTTTAACGTCACCTGGTTGTAGAGGTGGGTGACATTTGGTTTGTAGGTTGTTAAGACCAGTAACCTGTGCAATACAGCCTCAATTACGAGAGAATAGGGCATTTATGGACCAAATAAGTTGAATTTCTGTGCATTGCCAACAACATATTTATTGCAGATGATTCAGGTGTGGATTTGAGATTAATTTATGATGAATGCTAAGGGAACTGAATGTGGTTTAACTAACAGCAAAAAAAATTATAATACTTGAACTATTTCAAATCACCATAACCATAAAGGGTAAGTCTTTTGTATTTCATGGCAAATTAAACTAATTAACAGTTCAATCAAATTGGGAATTAATGGGATACTGTAGTTCCTACTGATATACTTCAGTGAATCAGTTCATACTGAATATTTCAATGAATCAGATCAAAACTATGACATTGTCATGGAAGTCTACACAGCACTTTTGAAATATGGAAATGTAGGTAAATAATGCCGTTTTTTTACTATTACTCTACTGTAATTTTTGTGCATTTTGTGCAATAAAATTTCAGTATTCATAAAGTGAAAAACATGCTTGCTTTATTTTTAACTAGATTTTTACTGTATGAAACTTCTTGCATTAAACATTTTGAATCTATTTAAAGGGTTAGTTCACCCAAAAATGAAAATTCTCACATCATTATAATTTTTTGAAGGATATTTCATCTCTGTAGGTCCTTACAATGAAAGTTAATGGTGACTAAGACTTTGAAGCTCCAAAAAGCACATAAAGGCAGCATTGCAGTCTCTTGGCATGATCATGATTTCAAGCTTGATTACACTTCCTAGTGCTTGATGCATTCGCAGAGAACTAGATGGTGCTAGGAAGTGTAATCAAGCTTGAAATCATGATCATGCCAAGAGACTGCAATGGCAAGATGTACAGTGAAAAAGGTGTTATATTTTGGTCTGTTCTCACCCAAAACAGATTAGATCACTTCAGAAGATATGGAGTCGTATGGATGACTTTTATGCTGCCTTTATGTGCTTTTTGGAGCTTCAACGTTCTGGTCACCATTCACTTGCATTGTATGGACCTACAGAGCTGAGATATTCTTCTAAAAATCTTCGTTTGTGTTCAGAAGAAAGTAAGTCATACACATCTGAGATGGCATGAGGGTGTGGAAATGATGAGAGAATGTTCCTAGTCATCACCTAAAGAGACAGACACCCATCTGAGGTGTTGGTAGGTTTACCACCTTGATCTCACTTTACCTGGTTGCCTTTGCCCACAACCACATTGTCCACGTTTGTAGCATTCACACCTAACTGTTAAAAAAAACAAAGGGGTTTAAATACACATTTTTATACTTTACATATTTTTTCTGTATGTATGTTATATTCAAACTTGCCTGTTTAACACTGATAAATCCTCTATTACAATCAGCTTTTAATTCAACTGCAAAAAACAAAAACACATCGGTTGTAGTTTCTATAAAGAAGCCTGGAGCTACTTTCAGTAAACATGAATTCAGTGTTTCCTTTACATTCACTTCTTTCTGGCCGATGTGATGTCTCTACCTTGGTCTCTAGAGCACTTTTTGTCTTTTATCTTCGTTTTTGGTCCTCTTCCCAAAGTCACAGTTTGATGGTGATGAAGCTGAATGGGTTTATGAGAATCATCTTCACTCACTAGCCAGCACACAGGCATCTCCCTGAGAACATTACAATGAGAAATTGCATTTATGTTAGATATAATACTCGATATAAACAAAAGAGTCATACGGCACACTTAAAAAAAATCCACATATTCAATAGGTAAACCGTATATTAAGTACCCTTGTCAACTGCTGGAGTAATATGTGTAATAGCTTGAACAAAATTAGTAATAGTTGTAAACAAAACAGCGTGACATGCACTAGCTCTGCGCCCGCAACACGAGAATCTTCATCGTGGACATAAACTGTGCGCCGCATTCAATGAGAAGTGCGAATACTGCCGCCTATCGGTTGGATGGTGGTAATTACGCATCCTGCATACACATTTCAATGACCTTTCTACAACCTCGCAGAAATGATTGTGAATTTTGTCACTGCGAAACAAAGCTTTTCATAGCTTTTCACAAATAAATGTTTTGTTTATTGGAGTTATTGGAAGTGACGATAATAAAAAGAAAGTTTTGGGTGTAATCGGATATCAAAGTCGATATTACAAATTGCACACACACAAATTGAAATGTTGCTGGGCAGCACTCAGTCTTTTTCTTTTTTGGTTTTGTTTTTTTGCATGTTGTTTTAGACTTACAGTGACACCTAGCGTTGTGGATGCAGTATCCTTCAAACCCAGAAGCTTATCAACGTCATTGTAGAAATTCACTATTCACAGACAGCCATCATTTATTTAATCCATGAGTGAAAGAGTCCAATAACAGGATGGTTACTGAGATTTAGCAAGTAGTGTTCAGCTGGTCATGTGATCTTAACATGGCAGCCACCATGAGGGGACCCTCTCCATGTAGAATAATACAGCTTTTATAAGGTTACTGATATGACTGGGGTCTTCATTTTTAATGTGAGTGGTCATGATTTTATACATGTTTTTTAAAATGACCATTCTTTTCTGAAGGAATACAACTTTTTATTTTTAGGACAAAATTACAGAGTGCCCCTTTAAACAGCTTGCAGTAGGCTAATGAACTATATTTCTTTGAGGATTTTTTTTTAAAGAAATATTCCGGGTTCATTACAAGTTAAGCTCAATTGACAGCATTTGTGGCATAATGTTGATTGCCACAATAATAATAATAATAATAATAATAATAATAATAATAATAATTTCCACCTTATCTTAAAAAAAGAAAAGAAAAGAAAAAAGAGGTTACAGTAAGGCACTTGCAATGGAAGTGAATGGGGCCAGTTTTTTTGGGAGTGTTTAAATACAGACATTTTTTCTTCATGTATTATTTTAACTGTAAATTTTATTATTTTAACTGTAAATTTGAAGTTCTTTAAATCATAGTTTTTGCAGTTGACTACTAAATTACTGGGAGTAAGGGGTTTATGGCGTTATAAAATTGCCTATAACCTTAAACAGAAAAGGTTACTCACAGTAAAATAATGTTAACACACATATTGTTTACATTTTGAGGCTATAATGAGAATTTTAACTTCCATTAAGTGCCTCACTGTAACCTCGATTTCTTCTTTTATTTCATTTATTATTATTATTATTATTATTATTATTACTGTGTATTTTTTATTATTATTATTAATTTTTTGGGGTAATCAACATTTTGCCACAAATTCTGTCGATTGACCTTAACTTGTTTTTAACCCGGAATATGCCTTTATCATAAAAAAAAGTGCTTTATTGTGTTGCTGCCTCTATTTGTGGTTTAATTACAGGTTTTTTTTTTCATGGGCACTTTACTGATCAGAAGTAGCAGGGTGTCTGCATGGGGGAGTGCTGAAAGGTGAAATAATGTGACTTTTATTTGAGTTGTGTAGAGTAAAGAGATCTCATGTCAATGTGACTTCCTTCTTCAGAGAGGATCATTGAGAGATCAGGTATGAGCTTGGCTGCACCCATAACACACTTTTAATCATTTTAACACCCAATGCACTGGGCTTTCATATTTACCCGTTATGTCATGTCGTTAGGAGAGATTTCGACTGATGTTGTGCTTTAATTAAAGAGATCTGTCATCATAGAGCGATTGAAGGTTAGCATAGGCTAGTTAGCCTCACTTTAACCCACATTTCCTCCTCACAGCTAACACTGACATTGGCAAAATACTGCCAGGGTGGAAAACTGCATTTGAATGATTTATAGGAGATATGTAATCATTTAGTTGTTTAATATAAAGATTTATATATATATATATATATATATATATATATATATATATATATTTTTTTTTTACGTGATGCGGTCATATTAGTTTTATTAGCAGTTAGCTGAATTAGCCGTCAGAGTCGTTTTATGTTTACATTTAGTCATCTGACACGTATTTATATGACTAAAAAGCGAATTTTATCAAAGAATAACAGTTTATATTGTTCTCGGTGACGGTATCTGTGAACTGATTTGGATTTGGAGTTGTGTGAGTGACTCGTATCTACAGGCCTCATTTAGCGAAATAAAGTTTAAAGTGGCCGGAACCACATTTATTTGGATTAATTATGGCCATTTTACTGAGTAGCAGCGGTTGCTCAAAACGTTTTGGTTTAATACGTCGCTATTAACGTCATGAAGTAGGTTGTCGGTTAACTCGCTGAGTTTGTTTTTGGACACGTAGGCGAAACCAGCGCACTGACAGACCTCCCATTCACTCACTTGCCTTTAACACGTTCAATTTCAGGCTTTGCATGCACGATTTGGCCTGTGTTTCAAAATGTAACGTGCTACCCACCTAGAAAGCATGTTTGGTATCAACAGCATCAGTGCCCAAAATGCTGTCTTCTTAGGCAGCTCCAATATGATGCCCAAAATGCTGTTAAAGTGGGCAGTGACACAACCATGGTGTGTGTAAACACTAATAGGTGGTGTATATTTGCTCTGACATTAAAGGTGTGTAAAAAAGAAGACGGATCCATGTTATTTTGACATCCATCTGTTTGGCCAGCATTTCTGGATGGATATTGGTTGATGTTACAGGCATAGTTGTAAACTGGGTTTTTAATGGCTGATACGATATCTAAAGAGCAGGATCACATGTGGCCATAATTATGTTGATATTTGTGATGCACCGATGTATCGGCTTCTGATATTTATCGACCATTTATTGACCAAATTAAAACCATCGGCATATCGGTTATAAGCATGAAAACGCAGATTGTTGTTAAAATCTGTATCGGGTAAAAATGTAAAAACTGTATTTACTGAATTTAAAAACTATCCAGTAACTAGACTGTCTGTAGATTTTGCACTGACACTAGGCGGACTGTCCACTTTTGAATATTGGCCAATGGGGCGTCATTATCTACCAGAGCCAAAATGCTCAAATTGGCCAATTTTGACCGATATTTCAGTCTATTTGGTTTCTAGATGGATATTTGTTGATAGTTTTTTAATGGCTGACACGATATCTAAAGAGCAGGATCACATATGGCCATAATAATGTTGATATTTGGGATGCACCGATGTATCTTTGATATTTATCGACCATTTATTGACCAAATTAAAACCATCTGCATATCTGTTATAAGCATGAAAACACAGATTTTTGTTAAAATTGGTTTCGGGCCAAAATGTTAAAACTCTTTAAAAACTATCCAGTGACAAATCTCTCTGTAGATTTTGGGACTGACACTAGGCGGACTGTCCACTTTTGTATATTGGCCAATGGGGCGTCATTTTCGACCAGTGCCGATATGCTCAAAATGTCCTATTTTGTCCGACATATTTAGTCTATCACTAGTGTCAACAAACCTGATTAATCATTTGTGTTCACACAGACCCCCCTTTAGACACTGTGAAGCCACGGGCTGTCGTGATGTCGGAGCCCAAGGCGCCCACCCCAGCCCCAGGGGACACCTATAAAGGCTGGCTCTTCAAATGGACTAATTATATCAAGGGATACCAAAGGCGATGGTTTGTTCTGAGCAATGGCTTGCTCTCTTATTACAGGTAAGTTAATGAGAAGTTTAATTTTTTACTGACCTTTTGGGATGGAAAATATGTTATCAGCTATCCATCAGACAACAGGTTTCCCATTGGTTGATAGGAATGTATGATTTGATGGCCCAATGACTCCTTTTGTGGTGCTGTCACCGTGTTCTTTGGCCTTTCAACAACATCTGATAAGGTGTTTCTTTGTGAGTTGGCTGTTGATTACTAAATAGGAGGTATTATAAGTTGTGTTTCCTCAGCAAGTATTACTGTTACTCAAAGTTAGCAGAGGTGTATAGTAACGATGTACAAATAGTTAATAGAATGTTCAGTGATCACGTTAAGCTCAACATTGACATCATAATGTTGATTATTTTTTAATTTTTTTTACTCGCCCCCCTGCCGATGTTGTTAGGCACTTGCAATGTAAGTAAATGGAGCCAGTCCATAAACATTCAAATGCACACTGTTTCAAAAGTATAGCCACAAGACGTAGGCCTAAACTTTATATGTGTAAACGTGATTTTAGTCCATCATTGTCTGTTCACAGTCGGCATCGGGATCTTTGTAAGACATCGTCGATATCCAATTACATTGTCCTTTTGTCCAGCCCTAGTCTCCAACTCCAACACATCTTGTGAATGATAATAAACCTTATTCCTAATTAAACCTCATCTGGTTAAATATATGTATATACAAAACTCTTTATCTGGTGAATATACAGTTGAAGTCAGAAGTTTACATAATCCTTAACCAAATACAAATACTCAGTTTTTCACAATTCCTGACATTTAATCATTGAAAACATTCCCTGTCTTAGGTCAGTTGGGATCACGACTTTATTTTAAGAATGTAAAATGTCAGAATAATGGGTCAGAAGTTTACATACACTTTGTTAGTATTTGGTAGTATTGCCTTCAAATTGTTTAACTTGGGTCAAATGTTTTGGGTATCCTTACACAAGCTTCTCATAATAAGATGCTGGAATTTTCTCCCATTCCTCCAGACAGAACTGGTGTAAAAGTCAGGTTTGTAGGTCTCCTTGCTCACACGCTTTTTCAGTTCTGCCCACAAATTTTCCTTTCGGATTGAGGTCAGGGCTTTATGATGGTCTCTCCAATAGCATGACTTTGTTGCCCTTAAGCCATTTGTCACAACTTTGGAGGTATGCTTGGGGTCATCGTCCATTTGGAAAACCCATTTGCGACCGAGCTTTAACTTCCTGGCTGATGTCTTGAGATGTTGCTTCAATATATCCACATCATTTTCCTTCCTCATTATGTCATCTATTTTGTGAAGTGCACCAGTCCCTCCTGCAGCAAAGCATCCCACAACATGATGCTGCCACCCCCATGCTTCATGGTTGGGATGCTGTTCTTCGGCTTGCAAGAATCAGCCTTTTTCCTCCAAACATATCGATGGTCATTATGGTCAAACAGTTAAATTTTTGTTTCATCAGACCAGAGGACGTTTCTCCAAAAGTAAGATCTTTGTCCCCATGTGCACTTGCAAACTGTAGTCTGCATTTTTTATGGTGGTTTTGGATCATTGGCTTCAACCTTGCTGAGCAGCCTTTCAGGTTATGTCGATATAGGACTCGTTTTACTGTGGATCTAGATACTCGTCCACCTGTTTCCTCCAGCATCTTCACAAGGTCCTTTGCTGTTGTTCTGGGATTGATTTGCACTTTTCACACCAAACTACATTCATCTCTAGGAGACAGAATGCGTCTCCTTCCTGAGTGGTATGATGGCTAAGTGGTCCCATGGTGTTTGAACAGATGAATGTGGTACCTTCAGGCATTTGGAAATTGCTCCCAAGGATGAACCAGACTTGTGGAGGTCCAAAAAAAATGTCTGAGGTCTTGGCGGATTTCTTTTGATTCTGTAATCAGTCATTAGTTAAAAAAAATCACAAGTTTATAAAAAAATAATTAAAAAATTGTATAAATTGGTTTGTTTCATGAACGTGAATCAAAATCGTGAAGGAAGTAGAGTCCATCTTGCAACGGGTCGGCCGCAGCCCAGAAGAACATTGCCAGCGTTTCTGCTCCTTAAAGCTGAGTGAGGCCTGCCGGCGGTGGGTGCTGGCCAAGGATCGCTAGAAACGCAAGCAGTTCGGCTTTCTCAGATTTTATGAAGTTTCTAACAATTGCTGCCTTGCTAATGATTAGGCTACACCAGTCAACGCGGTCAGGGTCCACACACCAGATTGATACCATCTGGACCACAAGACATCATGACGACGGTTGCACCCTCTCATTGTCTTTAGTGAGCAGTGTGACAAAACAACAGTGCTGTGTACACCAGATCTGATCTTTCTGTGCTGCGTTCTTGGATATTTTTGTCTAGCACCAAACACAATTCATTTATGCCCTGTCCCGCTCTGCCTCTTTTCTGCCTACTTAAAAATAAAAAATATTATGTTGTGATAATATTTTTGGCCATATCGCCCAGCCCTACTCCCTACTGTAAAAAGTTAGGGGCTGTTCACTCCAAACATATTTTTGTGTCAGTCCGTGCTGTTTTTTTAGTTGTTTTTTTAGGTGAAACAAAAAATGCTAGAGAGAGAGACTCAGAGGGCGAGTGTAAGATTTCAGTTTCCCAAGTTACAGGCTTTGATTTTTGTTCCAACTATTAGATTGCCTGTTTGACCGTGCCAGTCTCGGGTGTGGCATCTTTCTTGTGCCATCTCGGTGAGAATGGAAAAACCAGAGAACTGGTGATTCACCAGTGCTGGCACACCAGTGCTGGCAAAGTACATTTGAAGATGGAAAAGTGATTTAGCTTCGACAATTTTAAGTTACTTACTGGGATGACTGCTTACTGTTATTAAGATCAACAGTAGGATTTTAGAAGTAAAATCCCCTTTATTTCCTCCATAGAGATATTGATTTTTAGTGATAATGTTCAAACCTTATCACTAAAGTTTACATAGACCTACCATGAGCTTAAAGGTTGTTAGCATTGATGAAACACATGATGGAAGCCACAAGTGCATTTCAAACTTTATATAAGTAAAAAAAAAGAAACCTTGTTTAACTACAGAATTTGTGGTGAAGAACTACACTACCCATTGTCCTGAGAGGAAATGCACCAATCAGTGAAACTGCTGACTTTTACTGTGGAAATGGGAATCTTAGCAAAGTACTAGAACTACTTATTCCAGGATTCATTGTAAATAATGTTAATGTGTCTATATACACTCTCAAAAATACATAAACATTTGTTTACAACTTAAAATATGTGAGAGATTGTACTTATAACTAATAACTTAGTCACTTTTAAAATTTTAACATTGTTTATGATTTAATTTCATCATTCTCAGTGCTTCATGTATGAGTAAATAATTCCAGCATTCAATAAATCATCTTGAAGCATGTTGATTTGGTTCAAGGCTTAGACCTTTTTATTAAATAATAAAAAAAAAACATTATGCAGAAAATAATTAGGAGAAATACTTCCAGAAGCAAAGCTGCTATAAATGTCATCAGGCACTGTTGCACTTTATTGAGCTGGTTTTATAATCAGTCCTATAGCCGTGTAACTACTGAGAGTGTATGTCAATATATTTGCTATGGTAATGAATCTGATACCAGATATAGTAACTGGCCATATCATAAAATAACTCTTTCCAGGGGCAATCTCGAATGCTTGCGTTTCAATGGTAACTCATGAATAATGTGTCAGATTCTGAAAAATAGTTGTGAAGGATAATTTTGTTCAAGTTTTTGTTTTCAGACTTTATATTGTCTTTATAGAGAACCTCATCAATGCTCCTCCAGCTGTGTAGAGTCAGACTTTAGACTACTGACAAAGTCTGCACAACAATGCATCTTGTTATATGACAGCTGTGGAGGCGAGGGCGTGGTCGAGCGTTAGTCTGGGGAGAGAGAAAGCGATGAGGGTTTTCACCTGAGACTCATTGCTGGTAATTGCTGTTTCTTTGTTCACAGTGAGTGAAGGGAAATAAAAGGGGCCAGACTTCAGAGTGAGGGAGAGAGAGCTCAGTTGAAGAATGTGTTCGCAGCAGCCAGTCCCATTAAATGTAGCATTTGAACGTTTGAGTTTTCCCTGAAATTTGACCGTGACGGTCACTACAGGATAATCATGAATTTCCCCGTGCACCTCACCTTCACCCGATTATTTGCCTCCAATGCCCCGTTTTGAACCAAGCGTTGATAAATGGAGGTTTGATTACAACCTGAATCCACCAAGGCTTGGTATGCAACCCCCTTAATACTCGCAGGTGTTTGGTACATCCCTGTTCAATCAGGGGCATCTGTGAGGTGTCGGGGATCTGGATCAAGGCCACCACCTCCATTACTGGGCACTGCTCTCGAACATGACCCGGCTTCCTGCATCTCCAAAAGACCGGCCCAAGCCTTCCGCCCTCACTCGTGGCAGCGGACTCCTTCACATGGGACAAAGAGAGGGGAGAGACTGGGTTTGTGAAAGTACAAACCCCTTTTATGGGGAAACGAAACAGGATTGAAGGAAGGGGGGCGGGAGGGGAGGAGACATTAGAGGGGGAAAGGTCATGCCCCCCGGATACGCTGCCAGATGGTTTCCGGCAGCTGGATCGCTTCGTCCAGCGACTCCGGACGGTGGCACTGGATCCACTCGGCTGTCCCCTTCATCAAACCACCAGGTTTATGACATCCTCAGCTCTGTCCTCCTTGGCCAGCACCCACTGCCAGCAGGCGTCACGGAGCTGCCGGGCAAAGACAAATGGGTGGGCGGCCTCACTCAGCTTTAAGGAGCGGAAATGCT
This sequence comes from Xyrauchen texanus, assembly GCF_025860055.1. Classification (NCBI taxonomy): domain Eukaryota; kingdom Metazoa; phylum Chordata; class Actinopteri; order Cypriniformes; family Catostomidae; genus Xyrauchen; species Xyrauchen texanus. Next base: position 3,796,554 of record NC_068280.1, on the reverse strand, counting down.
GGCGATGTTCTTCTGGGCTGCGGCCAACCCGTTGCAAGATGGACGAATTCTGCACTGAGTAGTCCAGGAGGTTGTCGTCTGGAAGCTGTTGTGCCGTGGTCTGGGCTTTCCTGGTCTGCAGGTGCAGAAGATGGACTGCCCACTGTTCCGGTGGCCATTTCAAAGCTTTTCCGGTGTGCTCAAAGAGCTCCAGGTAGGCCTCCGGATCATCTTGAGGCCCCATTTTGGTGAGCAACATGTGGGAGTGCGCTGCTGCCGGGGACGGGGAGGCTGCCCTCTCCTGGGGTACTAAGCTCTGCAGCACCCACCAGTCCTCCTCCTGGGCCTGAAGGAGCACCTCAAAACGCAGTTGCTGCTCTCTCCGAAGCTCCATGAGAGCCTGGTGTTTGCTGGCAAGGGACCACAAGATTCCTCCACCGGCGACGACTCCATGACAACGTATCCTCCTTTCTCTAATCCTGGGTTTCAGCCCCATTGTAACACGTTTGAGGAATAAGGAAGCGGGAGACACTCATATAAACACTGAAATGCTATATTTAGTGGGACTGGCAGATGCCAACACACTCGAAGCTTCAGCTGGCCCCTTTTATTTCCCCACATCTCTCAGTGTGAACCAAGAAACAGCAATTTACAGCAATTCATCTCGGGAAAACCCTTACCACTTCCTCTCTCCCCAGACGAACACTTGACCATGCACTCACCTCCACAACCGCAATATTCAATAAAATGTGTCAGTAGAAATTTAGATGTACTGTTTATACCACAGCAGATATATTTGCTGAGCTATCGGATGGCAGGTCTGCTTTACATTATTTATATATGAGTGTGTCAATAAAACATACAAACAATTTAAGACAAGAAAGCACTTAAGGGGTGTTTTTGGCCGTTTAGTTTAGCCGAGCAACTTTTGAACCATTTTGGAGCAAATACATAATAATGTAGATATATATTGAATATAGTTGATATAGCCATATGGTCCAGCCCTAGTAAACACCATAAGAGCATCACACACAGTAGAGGTACTTCAAAAATAAGTGAGATTTATCCTCTGAAAACTCCAAAACTGGCAAATCACTAATTATTAAGCAACTGCGTGAAGATGCGGTGCAGTTATTAAAGGTTAAACTGTTATTACTATTATTAGTGGTACTGCGATAAACATAACTGTGTACTCCCGAAGTAGCTCTGGGATAAGTGACTGATGAGCGATTGAGAGCGTGCATGTTTGATTGACCCTGAGGGCGCACAAGGGAGTGAAACTGAAAGCGTGTATAATCGCTCAAACAGTCTCTATCGCTCCACACCATGATTGTCAGGACTCACGTTACATCACGTATTCTCAAATATGTGTTTGCATGTTTATTTGTTGTTTAATTCTTTTTACATCCGTTTGCAGTATCTTTGTCCTCTCTGTGCTCTAACTGTACAGCGAGTCAGAATTACTACCGTAATGACTTTTGAAAATGGGCACCTCACAATTCATACACATTTTTTTTCATATTCATCTGAATTAAAGCATGTATGAAAGATTAAATACTCAAATGGCAGCAATGTTATGCTTCAAGGGCTGAGCAAGTGCTCTTTCATAAGAGTAGTAGGGTGTTTATGATTTTGTGTATGAAGCCACGATTGGCTGATCCACATTCACAGATTTAAGAAAGAAAAAGAAATCGGCCGATTTAGACCGGTGGCCGATCGATCTGTGCACCCCTAAAATGTTCCACCTTGAAATCATGATCTTATTTCTATCGCTTTAGCTAAGACCTGTTCTCACTTTCAGGACCCAGGCGGAGATGGGTCACACATGTCGGGGCACCATAAACTTGGCCACGGCCAATATCGCGGTGGAGGACTCGTGCAACTTCGTCATCTCTAATGGCGGTGCACAGACGTATCACCTGAAGGCAAGCTCAGAGGTGGAGCGGCAGCGGTGGATTACTGCACTGGAGCTGGCCAAAGCCAAGGCTGTCCGCATGCAGGTTGAATCTGGTGAGTGATGTCACTGCAGCTGTTCAATGGAGAGATGTAGCAGCTGCTAACTGCACCTTTTGAATGTCTTCACTCCTATTGGTTATTACTACATTGCATTGCTGTTCATTTGCATAGTCTAACTTCCATTGCAACGCCAGAAGTCAGTGGCAATTATGTTGCCTCAGATTGCCAACTCTTAGATTGCTCCTCTGCAGATGACTCTGGGGATGAGTGCTCAAACACTCCTCCTTCAGCTGGGCAGGGCGGAGGCTCACGCAACTCTGAGGTGCAATCCACCCTCCGCACTTTGAACAGCAAGGTGGAGGATCTCAGCACCTGCAACGACCTCATCGCCAAGCATGGCTCTGCACTACAACGGTCAGTCAACGGTCAAAAAAAAATAAATACAAAATAAAGAACAGTACAGTTGAGGGCAATTTTGTTCTGAAAAAAAAAATAGATATATGTATATGTGTGTGTTAAAAATTGTTTATCATATAAGCTTAAAATCAATCCAATCAGTGCCCCGTGAATGGCATCATATTTACCAAACCATAATACAAATCGAACTGTGAGGAATTTGAACCTTTTATTCACCTAATATAAAGCTTATATATCTGTGTGATTGATTTTGTTGTTTTAAATGCTTTCTACTAGGTCTTTGTCTGAGTTGGAGGGGGTCAAGTTGGGAGGAGAAACAAGTGAAAAGGTTCGGCAGGTGACTGAGAGAGCCACACTCTTCCGTATCACCTCCAACGCCATGATCAATGTAAGATATCTGAGCAACCTATTCGCTTCAGATTACACCACAAATCAGAGATGCTTGTTGATGAACACACTGAACCTCTGTCAAACGTATGCTTAACGCCTCCTAACGGTCTGATCCCCAGGCGTGCCAGGACTTCTTGGCGTTGGCTCAAGCTCATAGTAAGCGCTGGCAGAAAGCCCTACAGGCAGAGAGAGAGCAGAGGGTGCGACTAGAGGAGACACTGGAGCAGCTCGCCAAACAACACAACCACCTGGAGAGAGCGTTCAGAGGAGCTACTGTACTGCCTCCTTCCCAGAGCAACCCTGCTATAGACAGTAAAGGTAACATACCACTTGTAATATATTGTGGGTGCCCTCGGTCTTAAATCACTCTTTTTGGTTGTTCATATTACAAATCGAATAAAAATTACAAAGTTGTGTATTTTACAAAAGAAATGGAAAAGCCGATGAAGTTAATTGTCATCACACTTTGTAAAAACTCTGTGATTTCGAATGCACAATCCAGAAATGTTATAATCATCATTATTATCATTATTGTTCATAATGATGATGGTTTGCACTCCTAATAGTGCGTTCACATGCAATGCAAAGAAAATGTTCACCTTGCGTTGCTTGCGTGAGTTTGACCGCTGGATTATAAACGTGTGTTTAAACTTGCGTTCGTGCGAGTAACGCAAACCCATGAGTATTCCCACTTCTCTTCCAGAAAAGGACAGGAGGAGGGTCTTCTACGACTTGGTTCATAGTAAAGTTCAACCAATAGCTGGAATCAAGTGCACGTGCATATGTTCAGACCTTACCAGGTAGTCCAACTTCCTCGCTCACTTTCCTCCAAGCGATGTCTTTTTTCGACGTCCGGTCTCTGTACATGTATGACGTTGTGTCATACAATTCCGGGTGCCCACACACCGTTACAACAATTTTGTTCATTAATTTTTCCAGATTTCTTCTGCTTCTACGTCAGCATGTCATTGACATCCGGACAATCTCAATGCTAATGGGCTTTCGCGACAATGCATCACGCGGATTCTTGAAGCGAATTAAATGATTTTGCATGTTCGAATCGCGGCATTCGCTTCATTCGTGCCGCCCGGCGTGTCTATTCGCATCTTTGCATTGACTTTGTATGTTAAACGCTCGCTTCACGTTGTATGTGAACGCACCATAAGAACGTGTAATATTTAATTTATAATCATTCTCGTTCTTACATTAATATGGAAAAAAAGTTGTTGGAACGTGACAGTTGTGAAAGCAGCACTTACCTATACATGATGTGGTAAAACAGTCCAAAACGCTTTGAAAGCTCAAACTCTTCTAGGTATGATGGTTGGTATTGGACATCGGTATGATGTCCATTAAGGCTGCATGATTGATTTGACTTAAGATTGAATCACAATATGGTCTTGTGCGATTACTAAACCTCGAAAGCTTAAAAATAGACTGCATTCAGAGATTCCTCAAGCGGTGTGTTTGGCATTTTATTACACCACAATAGAACTTTAAAGGGCGTTTTGTTCCAGTGGTAACTTTGTGGTTGATATTTCCATGGAATTGCCCAACAAATGGATGATATGAATTTTTGATGTACTATTATGTACAGTACAAACATGTAAAATGTGAGTCCAGTTGTTTTGAACTGAAAAAACAGAAGTGCAAACATGTTTCACATCAGTCATCATTCATTGTGGCTCTCATTTAAAACTTTTCCCTGTCATGTGTCTAATCCAATCCACGTTAAATGGAAATCATTTATTTATAGAACAATAACAAGCTTTTGTACCACTTTGAACATCTTTAAAACATAGTTTCTGAGGAAAACAGTGATCTGATGACAAAATAAGGTCAGTTGCAAAATATCGGTATCGGCCAATAGTTTTTGTTAAAATCGGTATTGATATCGCCCAAAAATGTTCATATAAGTAAAATTATAAATTGACCAATTGTCACACATTATACATACATTTCTGCATATACATGGTGAAATTATTTATTTTTTGCATATCCCAATTAAGCTGGGGTCAGAGTGCAGGGTCAGCCATGAAACAGCGCCCCAGGAGCAGATAGGGTCAAGGGCCTTGCTCAAGGGCCCATCAGTGGTATCTTGGTGGTGTTGGGGCTTGAACCCCAGAGCCTTAACCGCTGAACCACCACTGCCCAATATCGATGCCTTTCTAAGTTATGACACACACAAATTGTTCAATCAGAATTTTGAATTGCTCTGTTTATTATTTAATGCTGTTAAAACATCTCTAAGCACTTTTATACACTGAAGAGTGAAATAAAACTAATGAAACTGTCTGTAGATCAAGTAAAAAGTGCATTCAAATCATTACAATATCAGTGATGCTCAATTTTATAGTCCCTACAAAATCATTGCAAATATATTGTGAATATTCTAAATATTATTCAGCCTCAGCTGGGTCTAATTTGGTTAAATTGTGAGAAATTTAGTGTCTATAATTGAGCTACATATTTAGATGTTCTGTAAATTTGAACTCCTGCTTGATCTTTCCTGTAGGTTCAGCTCCGATTAAGGGCGACGCCAGCGACGAAGATGATGAGAATGAATTCTTTGACGCGTGCGAGGACATTCAAGAGTTTATCACTGTACCAGCAGACCCCAAATATCACAGGTCTTTATTTACTCCCTCGCTCTTGTCATTTACTCACGCTCCTCTCTCTCCCTTAATCCTTGATCCTTTTCTTATATAAGTGTTACCGGACCTAAGTGTGTGCCTTCTGCCTTCCCCTTCCTTCCTGCTCTTCTTCTTTCACTCTCTCTCATCCTCTTTCCTTTTCTCTCAGGAGATCCGGCAGCAATGTCAGTGGAATCAGTAACGAGACTGGAATGGAAGACGGGACGACGTCGGTAAGGCATTACGATCTCATTTAAAGTGTTTGTGTGTTTTTGCCACTCCTGAAAGAACTGCTTACAATAGCGCCACAACAAGTGCAGTTATAGTCATTTTTGTTGTGTATGGTGTGGAGTTATGGTAGATATATACACCGATCAGCCACAACATTTAGAAGCACCTGCCTAATATCGTGTAGGTCCCCCTCGTGCCGCCAAAACAGCGCCAACCTGCATCTCAGAAGTTACTGCAGACTTTGTCAGTTTGAACCAGTCTGTCCATTCTCTGTTGTTCTTTCTCTCATCAACAAGGCGTTTCTGTTCTCAGAACTGCTGCTCATTGGATATTTTTCGTTTATGGCACCATTCTAGAGACTGTTGTGTGTGAACATCCCAGAAATACTCAAACCAGCCCGTCTGACACCAACAATCATGCCACGTCCAAATCACTGAGATCACATATTTTCCCTATTCTGATGGTTGATGTGAACATTAATTCAAGCTCCTGACCCGTATCTAAATGATTTTATGCACTGCTGCCACACGATTGGCTGAATAGATAATCACATGGATGTTTGTTGGTATAGTTTGGTGGTGGTGGTGTGTGATTGGTAGCAATACATGAGAAACACAAAAGCCATTATACATTTTTCGCAAAGCAATCACCCTAACACTGCGTTTCATTCATCTCTCACAGCTAGATGAGCAGTCTCTGTCATCTAATCCGGAGACTTCTCAGTCCCAGGAGGTTGTGCCCGTGAGAAAGAGGCGGAACCGCATCCCAGATAAACCAAATTACTCGCTCAATCTATGGAGCATCATGAAGAACTGTATAGGAAAGGAGCTTTCCAAAATACCAATGCCTGTATGTTTATCTGTGTCTTTACAAACATCCAAAACACCACTGTTTCTGATTCTAATAATCCAAATCCATTGGATTTTGCAATTTATTGTTTATTTTCTGGCAGGTGAACTTCAACGAGCCCCTGTCCATGCTGCAGCGTCTCTCAGAGGATCTCGAGTACTACGAACTGCTGGACCGGGCCGCTAAATGCCAGAGCTCTCTGGAGCAGATGTGTTATGTGGCAGCTTTCACTGTATCTTCTTACTCAACTACAGTTCACCGCACGGGCAAACCCTTCAACCCTCTGCTGGGAGAGACATTTGAGCTGGACCGCATCCAGGAGAGCGGCTACAGGTCTCTCTGTGAGCAGGTGAGGGGACGGCTATAACTGTTTATACTGAGAAGGGCCCAGGGCCAGTGTGAGAGAGCGTTGGTCCAATTGGTCACTTGCCCCATTAGCCCAGTTCTTAAAATGCTTTTTTTTTTTTTTATGCTTTGCAATCCTAAATATGATGCTTTTAAAGGGACAGTTCACCCAAAAATGAAAATTCTCTCATCATTTACAGATGTGTATGACTTTCATTCTTCTGCTGAACACACACAAATGTTTTTAGAAAAATATCTCAGCTCTGTATGTCCATACAATGCAAGTGAATGGGGTCCAAAATTTAAACGCTCCAAAAAGCACATGAAGGCAGCATAAAAGTAATCCATCAGACTCCAGTGGTTTAATCCATGTCTTCTGAAGCAATCTAATCGGTTTTGGGTGAAACAGACCAAAATATAACTCCTTTTTCACTGTACATCTTGACATCTGCGGTCTCTTTGGCAAGCTCGAGTTCAAGCTCGATTACACTTCCTAGCGCCATCTAGCAGTCTGCGCATGTGTTAGCACTTGGAAGTGAAAGCGAGCTTGATATCATGATCGCGCCTAGAGACTGCGATGGCAAGATGTAAAGTGAAAAAGGAGTTTTATTTTGGTCTGTTCTTGCCGAAATCCCATTAGGTCTCTTCAGAAGACATGGATTAAACAACTGGAGTTTTGTGGATTACTTTTTTTTTTTGCTGCATTTATGTGCTTTATGGAGCTTTATGGCGTCTTGCCGCCATTCACTTGCATTGTATGCACATACAGAGCTACACATAAAATATGTGCAGAAAATCACGGGGGGGAAAAATCACCATATGCCACCATTTCCAGACTTTTTTTTTTATATATATGAGCTATAAGTGCAAATTGTTAACATTTTATTTATTCTGCTTTTTTATGGGCTGGTAGTTTTTGTTTTTTACACATAATATGTTGCAAAACAAAATGAAAGGTTGGCAGGGCAATTCAATATCTGAACTACTGTCCCATAAAAAAGCAGAATAAATCCTCATCTTCGAGTCCTCCTGAGATGGAGGATGAGCTCATTAAATATGTAATGACATCACAAATAAAGTGCATTGTGTGTGAAGTCGATCAGTTCTCCTTTCTCTGTCTTTTCAGGTGAGTCATCACCCACCCGCTGCGGCACATCACGCGATCTCCGAGCGAGGCTGGACCCTTAGACAGGAGATTGCCCTGGCCAGCAAGTTCAGGGGCAAATACCTTTCCATCATGCCCCTCGGTAACTGTTTTTTCATACTTTGGGACTGTATCAGTATTTGCAAGTTTCAATGCATTTAAAGCATGTGCACCTGTAGTTACACAGGGAAGAATCAGTCTTATTAGAACCTATTACTACCTACCTCTTCCTTCAGAAGAGTACTAATGATACATATTTGCACTTCCTATATTTACATTACTTATACTATACAGTGATAGGCATTAAAGACATTTAAGTATGGCTTAAGTATTCGCATACTTTTTGATGCTAATGTAAATTATCATGGTGATGCAATAATATAGCTTTTAATGCTTTTATGCTCACAGATTGTTTGTTTTGTTTGTTCAGGTTCTATTCATTGTATGTTTGAGAAGAGTAACAATCACTACACCTGGAAGAAAGTCACCACCACAGTGCACAATATCATTGTCGGGAAACTGTGGATCGATCAGGTCAGAATAGTCCTCTTACTAGTATTCTCATCATTTCCCAAAATCATGTCAACCTTTTTGGATGGATTTATGAGTCAAGTTTGCATGTACTAAACAGATAGCTCTTTATTTCCTGTATGTGGCATTTAGTTTCATTTATAAACTCATGTGTTTGTCCATATGTGTTTAGTCAGGCGAAATAGACGTTGTTAACAACAAAACAGGCGATCGCTGCCACCTCAAATTCGCCCCGTACAGCTACTTCTCCAGGGACGTTGCCAGAAAGGTGAGTCAGCAACTCTTCCACTCACTTCTTTTTCCCAGAATGCAGACGTGACCGTTTTTGTCTATTTGGTTTGTCAACGTTGCATCCTTCTCCAATATTTTTGGCAAACTGTCTGCTTTCGTTTCCGCCTCCTGTAATACCTCTCTCTCTCTGTAGGTCACGGGGGTGGTGACCGATAAAGATGGAAAAGCGCACTACGTTCTTTCTGGGACGTGGGATGAGAAGATGGAGTGCTCTCGTGTGATGCAAAGCAGCAGAAGGGGCGAGATTGGCGCCGAAGGACGACAGAAAACCGTCTATCAGACGCTCAAAGCCAAAGAGCTGTGGAGGAAAACTCCACTGCCGTAAGAGCGCTTAATCGCTACACGCACACTTCATGATCTCTGATTGGACGACGCTCTAAAGGATTGCATTCCTTCCACAAATGTTTGATTCTCGATACTAATATCTGTACTAGAGCAGAAACTGTCATGCAGTTAAATGCACTTCTTATAAAGTACAAGAGTATAAATCGAAGCGGTTATTAGAAAATGAATGGGGAAAAATACTTCCAGAACCAAGGCTGATTTAAAAGTGGACGCTCACTGTTGCAATCTACCGAGTCAGTGATCTTTTGATATGCCTACCATTGTCTTTATTTATGTCCACGCAGAGATGGAGCTGAGAACATGTACTACTTCTCGACCCTGGCGTTGACATTAAATGAGCCTGAGGAGGGCGTGGCTCCCACGGACAGTAGGAGGCGGCCGGACCAGCGTCTGATGGAGCAGGGCCGCTGGGAGGAGGCCAACGCAGAGAAACAGAGACTGGAGGAGAAACAGCGTATCGTCCGTCGAGAGAGGGAGCGAGAGTCAGCCCGCACTTCCAACCCATCAGAGGAGGGTAAGAACGCACCAGAGCGTGCTTCCGTGTTTGCTATCTTTTTTCTGTCATCTGCTCCTCTCTCCTCGTTTCATCTCTCGTTCTCTTGGCCGTGTCTCGTTGACTCCTATGTGTGTGTCTCTGTCTTTCCTTAAGCTCTCACTGAGGACCCCATATCTGACTCGCCTTTAAAAAGCAAGTACTCCTCGTTGTTCTTTCCATTTTGTTTTTTATTTTCATTTAGTCTTTTGCATTCTGTAATGGTGCTTATTTGGCATGACATAATTATTAGGGATGAGCATTTTGAGTGATTTTGTATTCAAGTACTCTTAATACATAAAAAGACTAAAAATTACAATAAGTTAAAATAACGTGTGTAGCAGTACATGCAGTTTCACAAGTTATATCGTTATATATTATAAAAATAGTTCACCCAAAAATAAAAATTCTCTGTTTCCTCACGCTCATGCCATCCAAGATGTGTGACTTTCTTTTGCAGAACCCAAATTAAGGTTTTTAGAAGAATATCTCAGATCTGTAGGTCCATACAGTGCGAGTGAATGGTGAACAGAACTTTGAAGCTCCAAAAAGCACATAAATGCAGCACAAAAGTATTCCATATGATTCAAGTGGTTAATTCCATATATTCAAAAACAATATGATAGGTGTGGGTGAGAAACCGATCAATATTTATGTTATTTTTTACTATAAATCTCCACTTTCACTGTTACATTCTTCTTTTGTTTTTGCCGTTTTGCATTGTTCGTGCATATCGCCACCTACTGGGAAGGAGGGGGAAATTTATAGTTAAAAAAAGGAATTAAATATTGATCTGTTTCTCACCCACACCTATCATATCGCTTCTGAAGACATGGATTAAACCACTGGAGTCAAATAGATTACTTGTATGCTGCCTTTGTGTGCTTTTTGGAGCTTTAAAGTTCTGTCCACCATTCACTTGCATTGTATGGACCTACAGAGCTGAAATATTCTTCCAAAAATATATGTGTTCAGCAGATGAAAGAAAGTCATACACATCTGGGATGACATGAGGGTGAGTAAATGATGAGAACATTTTCATTTTTAAACTATCCTTTAACAGTTTGTGTGTAACAGTTAATTTATGAAATATTAACAGTATGCATTAAAATAACTTACAAAAAAACCAATAACAGTAAACCGCTGCTATTCTGTGTTTAATCTACAGGTGAAACTCAAAATTAGAATATCGTGCAAAAGTTCATTAATTTCAGTAATTCAACTTAAAAGGTGAAACTAATATATTATATAGACTCATTACAAGCAAAGTAAGATATTTCAAGCCTTTATTTGATATAATTTTGATGATTATGGCTTACAGCTTATGAAAACCCCAAATTCAGAATCTCAGAAGATTAGAATATTACATGAAATCAATAAAAAAAAAAAGGATTTTAAATACAGAAATGTCGGCCCTCTGAAAAGTATAATCATGCATATGTACTCAGTACTTGGTTTGGGCCCCTTTTGCATTAATTACTGCCTCAATGCAGCGTGGCATGGATGCTATCAGCCTGTGGCACTGCTGAGGTGTTTTGGAAGAACAAGATGCTTCAATAGCGGCCTTCAGCTCTTCTGCATTGTTTGGTCTCATGTCTCTCATCTTTCTCTTGGCAATGCCCCATAGATTCTCTGCGGGGTTCAGGTCAGGCGAGTTTGCTGGCCAATCAAGCACAGTAATACCATGGTCATTGAACCAGGTTTTGGTACTTTTGGCAGTGTGGGCAGGTGCCAAGTCCTGCTGGAAAATGAAGTCAGCATCTCCATAAAGCTTGTCTGCTGAAGGAAGCATGAAGTGCTCTAAAATGTCCCGGTAGACGGCTGCGTTGACTCTGGACTTAATAAAGCACAGTGGACCAACACCAGCCGATGACATGGCTCCCCAAACCAACACAGACTGTGGAAACTTCACACTGGACTTCAAGCATCTTGGATTGTGTGCCTCTCCATTCTTCCTCCAGACTCTGGGACCTTGGTTTCCAAATGAGATGCAAAATTTGCTCTCATCAGAAAAGAGGACTTTGGACCACTGAGCAACAGACCAGTTCTTTTTTTCTTTAGCCCAGGTAAGACGTTTGACATTTGAAGCCCATGTCCAGGACCCGTCTGTGTGTGGTGGCTCTTGATGCAGTAACTCCAGCCTCAGTCCACTCCTTGTGAAGCTCCCCACACATTTGAATGGCCTTTTCCTGACAATCCTCTCCAGGCTACGGTCATCTCTGCTGCTTGTGCACCTTTTTCTTCCACACTTTTCCCTTCCACTTAACTTTCTATTAATGTGCTTTGATACAGCACTTTGAGAACATCCAACTTCTTTTGCAATTACCTTTTGAGGCTTTCCCTCCTTGTGGAGGGTGTCAATGATGGTTTTCTGCACAACTGTCAGGTCAGCAGTCTTCCCCATGATTGTGAATTCAACTGAACCAGACTGAGAGACCATTTAAAGGCTCAGGAACCCTTTGCAGGTGTTTAGCTGATTAGAGTGTGACACTTTGAGCCTACAATACTGAACCTTTTCACAATATTCTAATTTTCTGAGATTCTGAATTTGGGGTTTTCATAAGCTGTAAGCCATAATCATCAAAATTATATCAAATAAAGGCTTGAAATATCTTACTTTGCTTGTAATGAGTCTATATAATATATTAGTTTCATCTTTTAAGTTGAATTACTGAAATTAATGAACTTTTGCACGATATTCTAATTTTTCGAGTTTCACCTGTAAATGCTATCACATTTTTTTTTTAATCATTTAACATGTTTATATTTAGAAAAACAAGTGGTTAAAGTCTTAGGGGCCATTCAGACGAAATGTGTTCTTGTACAAAGTCACCTTTTGACTTGCTCACTTGGGCCTATAGACAGAAACATTAGGGCATGATTTGCAATAACTTTTCAATTAAACTAATCAATAGGGAGCTTAAAAAATTTATTACATCACAGTTGGGGACTGAGTAGCTCAGCAAGTATTGACTCTGACTACCACCCCTGGAGTCACGAGTTCAAATCCAGGGCATGCTGAGTAACCAATTTGGCCCGGTTGCTAGGGAGGGTAGAGTCACATGGGGTAACCTCCTCGTGGTCATGATTAGTGGTTCTCGCTCTCAGTGGTGCGTGCGGTAAGTTCACATGGATCACAGAGTGTAGCATGAGCCTCCACATGCTGTGAGTCTCCGCGGTTTCGTGCACAACGAGTCACGTGATAAGATGCGCGGATTGACGCTCTCAGAAGTGTAGGCAACTGAGACTTGTCCTCCGCCACACGGAATGAGGTGAGGAACAGCACCACCACGAGGACCTAGTAAGTAGTGGAAATTGGGCATTCCAAATTGTGGAGAAAAGTGGATAAAAAAATAAAGACTTTACAGTTAAGATGCTTTGAAATGATAACTATTGTGAAAAGTGCTATACAATTAAAAAATTGATTGCCTTATAAAAGTTAAAGTTCTTTTTAACTTGACTCGCGCTCCAGTGTGGCACGGTGCAATGGTTAAAGACGTCCGTCTAGTGTTTGTTTAGATAGAGAAACAATTGAAAAACAGTACAGACAGGCGCAGAAACGGATTTAGTGTGAACGGCCCCTTATTGCACAGAATGACTTCTCGACTAGTCGATTGCTTGTGCACATACTTGATTAATATATAAGAGCACTTTCCTCATCTCCATTATGCCATTCATTCATTGTTTTCTTTCTCTTTCTTTTATGTCTTAATTTGCATCCCCCTTTTTAATTTGCGCCCGCTCGTCTCTCAACTGATCAGATGAAGAAGTCGAGATTGCCAGCGAGCCCTCTGAGACCACTTACAAAAGCAAGTACCATCCATCCCTCTCTCAATCACTTGTTTCTAACACTAATCATCCAATCATCTTCATTTTCCCCTCTCTGTCATCTGTCTATTCCTCCATCAGCTGACACCGATGAAACCTCCTCTGATCTCTCGCTCTCAAGCAAGTAGCCTCTATAGAATCAACACAAACCGTAGTTTGAGTAGATTTGTTTAGGCTTTGTAGCCGTTTTAGGCTGTTTTCACACTTGATTTGAATGCCTGGTCCAAACCAGTTTTGATTTCACCCCGTAAGCCTTTTTTTTTTAAATATATTGTATTATTTAATTCCATATCACGGGATGATTGCGTCATAATCGGCATGAGGACCACTATAAGTTTTAGTGGCTGTAGTGTGAAAACACCCTAAATATGGGATTGGCAGATCATTGGACCATTAGACCTTTTGCACTGCACATTTTATTTATATAATTTTATATAATCAAATAGCCATGTGTCATATGTCAATGGAAAGCTCTCAGAGTAGAATACAACCAGCATATTCGTTTTACTCACAGACAGAAATATCGTGAAAAATGACTTGCATGTTACAGGTAAATAGATGTTGCTTTTATGCTGCGTTGTTGCTTATAACTTAACGAAAAAAAGGAACATAAAATATCACGTACCATTACATGGAGGAGATGATTATTTTTAAAAGGATCCCACACATAACCACACATTGGATGCATAAATCATTAGATAATCCACACGAAGCACAGTGTAGACACAGCACATGTGCTATATGGCTAAAAACACATTAGCTTTTCTGGATCAGATGACTTAATTGGAAGTTATTTAGTACATTGTCCAGCGTCATGGAATTCTAAACCAATCGTATTAGGATTCAGATCGCTGCAAACAAAGGTGGAAGTCATCCAAATATGGGCAGAGAGGATCGTTCACTCGAATTATACACTCACCTAAAGGATTATTAGGAACACCTGTTCAATTTCTCATTAATGCAATTATCTAATCAACCAATCACATGGCAGTTGCTTCAATGCATTTAGGGGTGTGGTCCTGGTCAAGACAATCTCCTGAACTCCAAACTGAATGTCAGAATGGGAAAGAAAGGTGATTTAAGCCATTTTGAGCGTGGCATGGTTGTTGGTGCCAGACGGGCCGGTCTGAGTATTTCACAATCTGCTCAGTTACTGGGATTTTCACGCACAACCATTTCTAGGGTTTACAAAGAATGGTGTGAAAAGGGAAAAACATCCAGTATGTGGCAGTCCTGTGTTCGAAAATGTCTTGTTGATGCTAGAGGTCAGAGGAGAATGGGCCGACTGATTCAAGCTGATAGAAGAGCAACTTTGCCTGAAATAACCACTCGTTACAACCGAGGTATGCAGCAAAGCATTTGTGAAGCCACAACACGCACAACCTTGAGGCGGATGGGCTACAACAGCAGAAGACCCCACCGGGTACCACTCATCTCCACTACAAATAGGAAAAAGAGGCTACAATTTGCAAGAGCTCACCAAAATTGGACAGTTGAAGACTGGAAAAATGTTGCCTGGTCTGATGAGTCTCGATTTCTGTTGAGACATTCAGATGGTCGAGTCAGAATTTGGCGTAAACAGAATGAGAACATGGATCCATCATGCCTTGTTACCACTGTGCAGCCTGGTGGTGGTGGTGGTGGTGGTGGTGTAATGGTGTGGAGGATGTTTTCTTGGCACACTTCAGGCCCCTTAGTGCTAATTGGGCATCGTTTAAATGCCACGGCCTACCTGAGCATGACCATGTCGATCCCTTTATGGCCACCATGTACCCATCCTCTGATGGCTACTTCCAGCAGGATAATGCACCATGTCACAAAGCTCGAATCATTTCAAATTGGTTTCTTGAACATGACAATGAGTTCACTGTACTAAAATGCCCCCACAGTCACCAGATCTCAACCCAATAGAGCATCTTTGGGATGTGGTGGAACGGGAGCTTCGTGCCCTGGATGTGCATCCCACAAATCTCCATCAACTGCAAGATGCTATCCTATCAATATGGGCCAACATTTCTAAAGAATGCTTTCAGCACCTTGTTGAATCAATGCCACGTAGAATTAAGGCAGTTCTGAAGGCGAAAGGGGGTCAAACACAGTATTAGTATGGTGTTCCTAATAATCCTTTAGGTGAGTGTATATGGCCACCAGGAGATGGTGTCAAGTACATGACACAGACTCGATGACTCAAATGAGAGAGATTTGGCTTAAGTTGTTTTGTGATTTTTCAGCAGTTTCTTAGGCTGTCTCACAGAATTTATCATAATCATTATAAAAAAAAAAAAATTTTTTTTAATTGATACCAAACACTTTTTTTTTATTTATTTTTTTTTATATAGAGTTGTAAGCCTTTAATTTTGGGTATACCACTGTAAAAGGAAATCTTTAAAAACACCCTAAGAGCTTAAAGGGTTGAACTCCACTAGGGGGCAGTGTGAACCCATAAATTATACAGTTGTAGGACACAGAGAATATGGCTGTTTTCCAAAACTGAGTGAGCTGCCTTGATGTGTGTTGCCTCCTTTGTGTGCAGTGTTAAAGATGAACTTACATAGGCTGCTTAGGCTTTGGAAAAGAACCTGTCGAGCCTGTTGAGTTCTGGCTTGTCATTCAATTTCCATTATTCTGTTTACTCCTCCCTTGCATGCTAACATCTCTATCACTTGTTTCTCTTTGCCTGCATCCCATCTTCTTACTGATCCAGCTGAAACACTGCACGGCTCACACCCACCAGCATACTCAAGCAAGTATCACACATGCACAAACACTATCTCAGACCAAGCCAGATTATTCATAAACATTAAAGCATGTTATTGTCAGAAGTACATGTTTAACTATTGCACAACCACACACTTGGGAGGAGGGGGGGGGAGGCTGGGTAGCTCAGCGAGTATTGATGCTGACTACCACCCATTGGAGTCACAAGTTCAAATCCAGGGCATGCTGAGAAACCAATTTGGCCCGGTTGCATGGGGTAACCTCCTCGTGGTGGTGATTAGTGGTTCTCTCAATGGGGCGTGAGGTGAGTTGTGAGTGGATCGCGGAGAGTAGCAGGAGCCTCCGCATGCTGTGAGTCTCCGCGGTGTCATGCACAACGAGACACGTGATCAGATGCGCGGATTGACGGTCTCAGAAGCGGAGGCAACTGGGACGTGTCCTCCGCCACCTGGATTGAGGTGAGTAACCGCACCACCACGAGGACGTACTAAGTAGTGGAAATTGGGCATTCCAAATTGGGAGAAAACAAAAAATGCCATTAGTGGGGTAGGGCTGGGTGGTATGACGGTATGTAATGTTCAATGGTGCAAATGTGTTTTAAAAAAAATACATTATTCCATGTTTTTAAATCTCTGAAATAAACATAAACCATTTGAATTATTTACAATGTTTATAAAATGATTTCTGTTCATTTCTATAAAAAAATTATGACTGTACCACAGTTGTGGCGTCATTTCAACCACACCAAACTATTTTGTCAAGAATAAAGTTTTTTCAGAAGTTAGTGTACTTGTTAACCAAGTCGACAAACGTGTCAGTGAAGAACATGCTTAGATGAAATATGAGACCAATGATGTTTATAGAAAATTCAGGGAAAATATCAGTGGTCAGTGAAGAGCATGCTTTAGATGAAATATGAGACCAATGATGTTTATAGAAAATTCAGGGAAAATATCAGTTGTGTATATCAGCTGTTTCAACAGCATCACTTATTCTAAAATGTTCTATTACCACCTATATAAACCATTCTTTTGCTAAACTTCCAGCTAAACTAACTATATTGTGATAAATACCATTACTGAGATAAAGAATTACTCCTAGCATGAGACAACTTTGGTCATACCGCCCACCCTTGTCGTTGGGTCACACTTTAGTTGTGCATTTGGAGTCAATGGATGAGACTCTTATTGTCTTACTGTCTGATCTGTCTTGCTCTAGTGGAGGGGCCTTATGGAGCTCCATTCAAAAGCAAGTACCACCCACCCAAAATCCTCCCAGTCCCTACATCTCTCTCGTCAACCAATATTTGTTTTCCCTTCACGTTTTTTCCTCTCTAGACCATGTGTTTTTGTAGTTACTGTTTTATCAACTAGCTGCTTAAATGTAGTGTGGGATGTTCAGAATCAGGAATTTTAGTTAATTGTAATGGCCAAAGTATACTTCAGATTTCTGCGTGCTTGTTTATCTCGTGAACATTGCAGGTGATGCATGTTTGGTCACTATACTTGTCCACGAAATGACTCATGACTGGACAGTTTGCGTCTGTGTGCATCGTCTGTGCATGTGCCTGCTGTTGACTACTAAGATTATCAAAAAGCAGTCGTTGTGCACATGTGTCATGGTAAACTCTTGAACGTGTGTGAGACATAACAGCATGTGGAAAAACGAAGTATACTCCAACCATAACAGTTTAGATATGATAGCACCTGTTATTTACAGGTGAAGTGTTTAATTCTTTCAATATTAAAATATATTGCTCTATTTGTTTGAGCCTTCTGAACATGACGGCAATAGTAGCCGCTTTTCCACTATTGGGCCAGTGCGAGCCAGGGCCAGTAGCCTCGGACCTCGAGCCGCAAGACCAAATTCAATCAGCGTTACCACCATTGGGCCAATAGCAAAGGGTAATCGGCGGGCCATTGGCCACGAGAAAGCCCGAGGAGGCACGATGAAGCCTCCGAAGTAACAGTGGGAACACAGCTGGCCCTGGCATGCACTAGCAATCCCTCATTTGGCCTGATAGTGGAAACGCTGCTATAGACTCAACCAATGGTGTGAGTTTGCCGTGTGATCATATGTTTGTTCGGGAAACCTGTTTGAATATGTGATGCTAGTGCAACAACAATTACACTCTTCACCTGTAACCAGTTATAAGGTGCTGTGGCCAATGTACTGCAGTCTACATTTGTCTAGTGAGCTTCTGATGTTGAGTACTGGCTATATTCAAGCACTTTTTTGTCTAAGATCTTTTGACACTTGTGTAGAACAAAACAAAAAATAGTTGTGTTTTTGTGCGAAAGATAGTAAAGGCTATTGTCCAGAACAGTCGGGTTCCGGAAGTATAAGTCCCATTCATTTTTTCCATAGGGGAACTGATAATTAATAACATATAAACCTTTAAAGACAGACCTACCATGTAATATATGGTACATGTTTCTGTTAAAGCAGTCAGTCCACGGTATTTTAAAGTCCACGGTAACCTCCTTGTGGTCGCTATAATGTGGCTCGCTCTCGGTGGGGCACGTGGCGAGTTGTGCATGGATGCCGCTGTGGATGGCGTGAAGCCTCCACATGTGCCATGTCTCCGCGGTAACACGCTCAACAAGCCACGTGAAAAGACAGAGGCAACTGAGACTCATCCACCCAGAGACCTCTGCCACCATTGGTGCATGCTGGGAATTGGGCATTCCAAATTGGGGAGAAATGCTATTATGTTTAATAGCATAATATCTGGTAAAGAACTACACTTCACAGAATCCCTAGTGAAAATCCACCAATCAGAGAATTGCAGCCAACAAGGCACACCAAAAGAGCTTTGCAGCGACCGCCCATTACCATGACACACTGTGAATGACGCAATTCGCAAGTCGGTCTCCCTACACTCTAAAACGACTTTAAATATTTGTATATATTGAATATTTAAATCGACAGTCTTTTTCAATTCAATTACAAATTCATTTACAAGGCTTCATAGGATTGTAGTTAATTCCCTCATTAAAGACCTTAAAGACACAGTTTTGTCTATGAATGGGAAATATACTTCCGTAACCAAAATGGCTGAAAAACTGGGCGGGCACTGTTGCGCTTTATTGCACTTAGCCTGAATTTATATCACAGTTACTGCAACCTCATGTACTTGCTGTTCTTTATAACTAAGTGGTTGTTTGCTTTTGTGTGTACGTGTTCATTTTGTTCGATCAGGTGCTCACCAGGACAACTACCAGGCGATGTGGTTCGAGCGGCATGTCGACCCGGTGACAGGAGAGCCCACGCACATCTACAAAGGGGGATACTGGGAGACCAAGGACCAGGGCAACTGGGACAACTGCCCGGATATATTCTGATCCGAATCACGCATATACACCTGCTCTGTGCACTAAACCACCTGATGCCCCACCACATCCCCATCCCAGAAAACAAAAACAAACAGAAGCTCAGCCAGCTGCCCCCTACGCTATTCCGTACCATAGTATCAAGATGAACTTTAACACATCATTCTCTCTTGCTCCACCATTATGTCTACTCTGTGGAGATTGAGGGACTCCCAAGATGTTTCGGGAAGGTTCTCACATCTCCATTTACTTTTTCTCTTAATGCCTATAGGGTTCATGGGTCAGTACATGCTAGCATTAGGACAACATCCCCTGATCAGCCCGGTCTGAATCCTGCACTCCACACGTCTTCCGCGGGCTGTGGACTTGACCTTCTAAACATCCGAAAGGGGGGTGATTTAGCAATTTAAGAGATATCCATTGAGGCTTATTCGCTGGTGTGTCTGAATTGGAGAATGTGTGAGTTAAGAGAAGCGCTGTAGTGTTCATTCCTTAATTGACTGTTTTGTGAGAGATATCTAGCGGTTTCATCAGGTTTTTCTGCCTTAGTTTGTGGATTTAAACAGCATAGTTCACCCAAAAAAGAAAATACTGTCATTCTTTACCCATATGCTATCTTTACGTAGCGCTTTTCCATACAATGACAATGGCCAAGAAACAACATTAAAGCACCATGAAAGTAGTCCATACGACTCGTACACTATATTCCATGTCTTCTGAAGCCATATGATAGCGTTGTGTGTGGAGCAGAAAGTCGAAATCCTTTTCCAAACTTCATACTCCATTTTGCATATTTTTATTGGCACATCTCATTGGGTTACGACACATCGAAAACCAACCGTGTTCTGCTAGCGATTACGTCAAAACATGGCGCAAAGTTTGCAGAACTTTGGCAAACGGGTGCGTTTTTCATGAAGAACTGCTTAAATTTTGGTTCGTTCATCACACAAAGCTATTGTATGTTTAAGACAACTTGAAATATAATGCTTAAGTCATATGTACCAGTTTAATGGTGTCTCTTGGTCTTTTTTGGAGCTTGACAGTAAGGGGCACTATTAACTGTCATTGTATGTAAAAGAGCTGCATGTTGATAAAAAAAAAAAAAAAGATTTTTTAAAGTTCATCTGAAAAAAAAACATTACATGTTTGGAACACATGAGAGTGAGTAAAGAGTGACTTTTTTTATATATATATATATATATATATATATATATATATATATATATATATATATATATATATATATATAAATGAATTATTCCATTTGATTCCTATCACATATGGATTGTCCCCTCTGCTTCTGGTGCATAGTCTCAATGTGATCCTGATCTCTTACTAACACTGGCTAAAAACACACAAAACAATTAACTTCTGCCCAGAGCGCATCTCTGACCTCAATACCAGCATATCTGACTCATCCTGGACTCACAACGGATCAAAACACTCTTTTTAGAAGAGCCAAGTAAAATACAGGCATTAATGTAGCCAGAGAAAAGATGAAGAATGATTATTGGCTTCATGGAGACCACCAGTAATGAATCTACGGAAACTGAGGCGCACAAGTGTGTGAATGTGTTTGTTTGCAATGGGGCAAATGAGGTCAAGGGAGGACTTTAAAACTTGTATGTGTGTGTAATGTTTGCGTGTGTGTGCTCATGAGTGATGTATTTGGGGTTTGTTGAATATTCCAGTGAAACGAGAAAAATCTCATTTTATTTTTAAGTGTACTTAAAACACGTGTGTGGAAAAAAACAATGCAGCAATGCAGAAACATTGAAATATTTCTGTAAATGTATATCAAATAATGAAGTCAAAATATTCATACTATTGATAACAATTCTTATGCTGACACTGACAGCTAGAGGTATAATTATGATGGTAATTTTGATGTAGTTTGAGGGTTCAACGCAGTTATTTAGACTTTATATCCTTACATTTTTTTTTTTCTCTTTCCATAGTGTCTGTTTAATATGGGAAGCAACAAAAGGCCTGTCCTTTGCGCCTCATATCAAAAAATGTTTTGCAAAGAGATCCTAACTAATGGAAATTATATATATATATGGATATCTATCCCTTCATCCTCCTATTCCGTTAAAACGGCAATTTAAACATGAATTCACATTTTTTTTTGTGAATAGTTTGTAGTAATTGAAAATTCTATACTTTTTATTTTTTTTTGTAAAACCTTTTCTTTCCTCTTGATTTTTCTTCGGCTGTTGTCCCACAAGTTTTCCTTCCTTTTCTTCACGTTTGACCTGTTCTTTTGTCCCTCTCTTGGCCTCCCATCAATGTATCGTGGCACAGAGTTGATCTTCACTGACGTCATGGTGCTGATTGATGATGTAATAAAGCTGGTTTGGAAAAGGAAACTATCAAACACACACAACTTCCTGCTGTCACATGTATGTCTTTCTGCCTCACCAAGTCACTTTGTGTTTAAAAAAGTGTCTAATGAGATCTTAATGGAATGTTCTGGGGTCAGTACAATTTAAGCTCAATTAGCAGCATTTATTGCACAAATTAATTTCCACAACAAAGAAGTTTAGACTCGTCCTTTATTTAAACAAAACTGCAGTTACAGTAAAGCACATGCAATGGAATGGGAGTGTGATAAAATGGGATTTTCTGGCTACACGGCATTTGCCAGATTACGTTGTTCTGTCTGGAAGAATGGGCCAAAATTCCAGCAACTTATTGGGAGAAGCTTGTGGAAGGAAACCCAAGTTGTGGCCAGTGGTGGCTCAGCGGTTGAGGCTCTGGGTTACTGCCCGAAAGGTCGGGGGTTCAAGCCCCAGCACCGCCAAGATACCACTGTTGGGCCCTTGAGCAAGGCCCTTGACCCTATCTGCTCCATGGGTGCTGTTTCATGGCTGACCCTGCGCTCTGACCCCAGCTTAGTTGGGATATGCGAAAACAACAGCATTTCATTGGCTCTGTACTTGTACCCTGTACTCTACACAATGACAATAAAGTTGAAAAAAAAATTTTTAAATAAGTGTATGCAAACTTATGAGCCATTGGGAATGTGATGAAAGAAATAAAAGCTGGAATAAATAATGATCTCAACTATTATTCTGTCATTTCACATTCTTATAATAAAGTAGTGATCCAAACTGACCTAAAACAGGGAATGTTTTCTACTATAAATGTCAGGAATTGTGGAAAAACTGAGTTTAAATGTATTTGGCGAAGATGTATGTGAACTTCTGACTTCAACTGTAGGTGCCTTAATGTAAATGCAAATTAATATATATATATTTATTTTATTTTTTTAATGAGTGAATATTTAGAAAACTATTTTCGCAATCAACATTGTGACACAAATTGATATTAGCTTGTATTGAAATCCCTTTAAATGTAAATGCAGTTGGTTGAGATATATTTGCATGAACAAATTGCGCCTCTCACTGTGACCTATAAAAATTCAAACTAAGGCCCATCACAGGCCTGGAAAAGTCATGGAAAGTAATGTAAATGACTGGAGAGACGATACAGTTCAATAGTGAAATGCAAAGTCAGAAGAACTATTCAGTCAAAGCTTTTTAAAACAATATTTTTTTATATGAAAATATAAAAAGAAATTCCTGAGAATATTTCCTAGATCAGGTGTGTCCCGTATTTCTGTCGTCAGTTATGAATCAGATTATTTAGATTCGTGAATGAGTCGTTGAATTTTTTCAGTGAAGTTGCCAAACGTGGCAGCAAAATGATTCGATTCAAAACGAATCGATTCGTGATTCAGTCTGGTTCGCTCCGATGGCTCACTCATGAACTGAATCGTTTGGAGCGGTTTCTCACGTAATCGAATCAATACTGGACGTGATTTCTCCCATATTTAAGCCTGGTCGTTCTTCCACTCATTCCTTTCAACAGTATATTTCCCAAAATGCATTAAACCATGTTCAACTGTTGCATTAACACCACATACCTCGCATCGACCCATCGGATGTTTGCCCACGAAGTGCCTTGTACTGTTCAACCTTATGCCCCGGATTAGGCAAAACTGAATGGAATCAGACAGTAGCATCGCAATTTCGCGCCCTTTTCTCAGAAGTCCTTGGAAGGCGTGTATGCGCAAACCTAGTTGTCATGGCAACTGAATAAACAAAACCTCGCCTGGTTAATATTTACTCGTTATCAGAATAAGATAAATGACCTGGCTATTGTAATCTATTGTGCTGTAGGTGTTTTGGGTTTAGTTTTAAAACTGAATTATATCAACATTGAACATTATTATATATTTTTTTATTAATTAGAAGATGAATTCCATGTAGGGATACATGCAGTAGTTTCAACAAGCATTTTCTTATTTTAAATGAAACTGTGTTTTTTTTAGTTGGTAGATATTATTGAGTTGGTCATTTAAAAGTAGATCATCACACAAATAGAATATAGTCTATTCTATTCCCTTCTCTATTCATAAACAATCGTCTGGCACCAACTATATGCCCTCCATTTATGTTATTTTTAAGCACTTCCATAGACACTCCTAATGGCACACCAGATATATCTCCACTTACTCACTGCCTCTGTCCTACACGTTCACTACTCGCCACTTCCTGTTTGCACATTACTTAGATTTTCATCACTTTTGATGAAAACACTGTTACATACTACCATCAAATCTCCATTCTTCAACACTCTTGCAGGCTTAATATCTCCAGCTACTGTCCTCTGGTCTTTCGTTAATGCAATTGGACCTTTTGTGTTCCACCTTCCTCTTTGGATTTCAATATTACCTTCAACTCACTTCTTGTATATTTCCACGGTCCCCAGAACTTCTCACCTCCTATCTCTGTTTCCCTCATCTCTTGTACCAACATCCATTTGTGGATGTTGGTACAAGGAGTGGTGGTGGTGTAGTGGGCTAATGCACATAACTGGTAATCAGAAGGTCGCTGTTTCGATCCTCACAGCCACCACCATTGTGTCCTTGAGCAAGGCACTTAACTCCAGGTTGCTCCGGGGATTGTCCCTGTAATAATTGCACTGTAAGTTGCTTTGGATAAAAGTGTCTGCCAAATGCTTTAAAAAAATACAATAAAATAATAATAATTTGTACAACCTCCTCATCTGATCCATCAATACTAACTAGTGTCTCTGGTCCACTATGATTTTTTTTTCGATATTTTGTCATTCTTGATTTCGCCGCCATCAAACACGCCACCTCTGAAAACATGCTTGTTCATTGAACAAGCATGGAAAACATTGTTTAAACCCTTTAAAATAAAGATCTGTAAAGTTATTTAGATTTGAACAAAATTATCTTTCAAATACAGTGACCTGAAAAAGGGAAATTGTTTCTAGTATGAACAATGTTAGGTTTCTTTTTCCATTTTCCAACAGCCTAGGTTTCTATTTCCCATTTCTGTACTTCTGAACGGGGGTGTGTCCATGAGTAGACCAGTTCTCCAGATGGGTGTGTCTCACATTATATTTAAGCCTGAAGACGATCTTTATAAGAAGCATTTTCAGAAGGAAAGATTACACTTCATCTGCTGCAAACGCTACCGAAAAATTGGATCACTGCAAACAACTTGGAGGATCAGTCTTCAGCAAACAAGGTACAATAAAAAAAATTCAAGTGTTTTGTATAAAGACCAAATTTTAAACACGATCTCTACCACATTCTTTCCAGAGAAATACCTTTTCTTAGAAGTACAAATATCAACTTCCCCCGCTGCCAAAGCTTGAGGATTAAACAAGGTACATTTCTGATTTTCACATTCTTTTTAATTCTTTTCCCCCCCTCGCTGATCTATTAATAGTCCTGTCAAATGGTATTGTGATTTTTGATTGTGTCTCTTAATTGTCCTCTCTACAGTTATCAGTCATGGTGAATGGCACACTGAATGAACTGTCCCAGCTGAGAGACTCAGGCTTTGGTCAGCCGGCGCCTAGACATGGATTGAACCTACTGTATTGGTTTGTTCATGAGTATATAGACTTATACAATGATAATATTGTACTCAAATCCAATCCTAAAAATGGAGCCTTTGGCTTTCACAAGTTCCTAAACAATATTGAAGATGAAGATCACATTGTGCCCATTCAGAATCTTCCGTACTATGAGGTGGGCAACTTGAATGCCAAGGGAGCAGATAAGCTACCCGGATATGTCAGGGAAAATTACAGCCATAATGCTGATAGTAACAAGGATCGCATAATTGTGCGCCTGGATGATTTTAGTGGCTTGAACAGGGTGTTTGTGACGGAACACAGTGACCACAAACGTTTTGACAATAGCAAAACGTACCGTGTCAGTCTGGGGCTCCTCAAGATCATCCAGAACATGAATCGAGAGCAGTATCTCTCTCTGCTCTCACCCCCTCAAAGGCAGCACATTCATTATACACAGCAAAATGCATTTGTGAAAGAACCTGAAAACAACTCCTGGTGTGCCATTCTTTAAATATATGAGTTGGTGACCACCTACCCTGCACTTATTTAATCAGCGATTGTTATAAGAACATTATCTTTTATGTACACTCAAATAATATATATATTCCAGTCTATTTTCAAGATTTATGCATTTTATTTGTATGACAAAGTTCCATTGATCTGAATCGAGTCATCTTTAAATAATGTTCAGATAATGAATTCAGAATAAATATGATTATTAAAATCATTGAAGAGTTTGTACTTTTAAAACTTGGAAAAGTGAAGCATTTTTCATTAAATCCAATTTATGCTATGTTTTCTTTCTATTATATGTATCAGTATTCATGTACTTTTACTCATTTTCTTTTCAATTTGTGGTTTCTGGTGCTTTGAAATAAAATGTATTTGGTGACCCATGATTTAAACCGTTTCTTGATTATATATTTAATGTGTTTATTTATTTGTGTAGTGAGGGAGTGTAAATGAAAGTTCTGTCTCAGCATAGTAGCCTTTGTGTTTATCGTGTCCATCCATCCATTCATCTTCAACCGCTTATCCCAAGTGGGGTCGTGGTGGCAGCTGCTCCAGCAGGGGCCCCAAACTTCCCTATCCCGAGCCACATTAACCAGCTCTGACTGGGGGACCCCGAGGCATTCCCAGGCCAGTGTGGAGATGTAATCTCTCCACCTAATCCTGGGTCTTCCCCGAGGCCTCCTCCCAGCAGGACGTGCCTGAAACACCTCCCTAGGGAGGCGGCCAGGGGGCATCCTTACCAGATGCCCAAACCACCTCAACTGACTCCTTTCGACGCAAAGGAGCAGCGGCTCTACTCCTCACCCTATCTCTAAGGGAGAAGCCCGCCACCCTTTGTTTATCATGTGCACTTAAAAAAAGGTTTAAAGTGTGTTTTTATTTGCATATCATTTTATAATTACTTTTTTCAATTTTTAATTTGATTTATATACTAGGCCTGTTATAATTGGAGTCTTTCATAATGAGTATACTATAATGAGTCTTTTTGTGAGGGCGGGGCAAGTATTTTACCTCTCCTCTCCTAAATATATAGGATTTTTCATTTTTATTAAGATTATTACACTGTAAAAATAACAGAGAGGCAACTCGAGGCACCATTTTGGGGTTCCTCATCTTCCACACCGGTGGTGTTTACGGTGTACACCAAAAAAAATAAATAATTATGATTTACACGTTTCAATTTTGTAACTTCCATCATACTGAATTGAGTCATCTTTAATAAAATTAAAAATATAAATGTTTTAAGTTCCATTTCTTATTGGCTTCCGCCCCTGGAGTCGCGAGTTCCCAGGGTGTGCTGAGTGGCTCCAGCCAGGTCTCCTAAGCAACCAAACTGGCCCGGTTGCTAGGTATAAGGGCAGGGACGGGGCTAAAAAGGGTGGAACAGGGTGGCACCCTAAGAATGAGCTTTTCCACCCAAACTCAGACCCCGCATGCGTCCTGGAGGTGGTGCGTAATGGCTTAACCCGTTCATGTCGTGCATGGTCCATAACAGCGTCCTGACTAAGTAGACAAAATTAAAAAGTATGCACAAACGAAAGCTTTGATATAAAAATGTATTTCTCTGACCCAATGTGTAGCTATGCAACGACATGCAAAGACATGCAAAGACATGCAAAGACTTGCAACGACATGCAACGACATGCAACGACATGTAAAGACATGAGAATCTCAGAGCAGGTCATGTAAACTATCTGGTTGTCAAAACATGTTGTTGGTTGAGTTGTCACCAGGATGCTGCTGTAGGATGACGTTGAAATCTGATTATTCTTTTGAGTGCCGTATAGAAATGAAGGCAGGCTGTTCTGGTTTTCTGCGCTGTGCTGGACTTTCTGGTTTTTACCCTTTATAGAAACGATAGATCAACTCACACTTCAGCATTTCATCTCACTCAACTCACAAGAGAAGTATCTTGGAAGATCACTCGCTCTACGGGTACTTTTTCTGCCTATTTCTGTTTAAGCGACCAATATCTGCAGATGTGTTATATCTTCAATTCTATGAACCAGTTCAGACAACCCAGGATGTAATCTGCATAGTTTGATCACTGTTGTGGTCCCTGGTTTTATATTTGGTGATTTTTTTAATCTGTACTCGCACCTACATACAGTATGGAAGACCTCTCAAACCTGTTCTTTCAACCTGGGCAGTCCTATTGAATGCTTTTCTGTATTCTTTACATCCACAGAATTGACCATGAGAACCTTGAATGCATTGTCCGAGCTGAGAGACTCCAGGTTTGGTCAGCCAAATCCAAGACATGGTCTCAACCTGCTGTGGTGGTTTGCCAATGAATGCGTTTGGACCGACGCCAATCACCGCATGATCGCACTGTGCCACCCTGAAAAGGAAGATTTTGGCTTCCGTCGATTCTATAATGGAGACAGACTTCTTCCTTTTTTTCGCCATTACTATGAGGTGGGGAACCTGAATCATGCTGGGTTACCTCATTATGTCACTGAGAATCGAAAGGCAGGATTAGCTGAAAGTAACACCGATCGCATCATTGTTTCCCTCGAATTAGGCTTGAATAATGTCTGGTTTGATCATATTTATGTGACGCAGCACTTGGATGAAGTGCATTTTGACCAGAATCGCACCTTCCGCATCAGCCAAAGTCTCATAAAAGTCATTAAAAGTTTAAGCCGGGCCGAGTTCCTCAGACAAACTAAGAGAGACCAGAATGTGTACTCTTTCCAGCAGCAGTCCTACATACACCCCCAGTCTCCATCATCACTTCAGTCAATGCAGAGGACATACTATCAGAGTCCAACCTACATACCGCAACGTCCACCCCAAACTCCTGATGGTGATTACACACAAATCTTTGCTGGGTTGTTGTGTTTGCTAGCACTTGTTATTTATCTTTTGGGTGTTTTTCTAATGAAAAAATAGTTTTCACCCACTGCTGTTTGTTTTTTCTTTAAACTACAGCCTTCACGAAAATCTTGATGATAGTTTATTTCTGTGCTTGCTTAATTTTATAGATAGTTTTACAGCTACTGTATGTACTGCAGCATCCTTATCACTTATTTGGAAGTTCCTTTGGATAAAAGCTCATACATCTTAAAAAAAAGTTGACATTGGTCCTTTGTAAATGCAATATTAAAGTATTTGCATAATAGAGAAAAAGTCTATTATTTGTTTTTTTTTTCATCTCTGCAGCAACAAACTTGATTGACACGCACACACACAATCACAAGCTGTACAACAACTATGTGTGGGTGTTCAATGACATCAGCAGACATGTGATTAACAGAATGCAGTCACTGCCAGTCTAGTTGTATTTATATCATATTTATATAAATCCTATATAAAACATTATAAAGCAGTCAATGGAAAGGAGGCGGCGAGAACCGGCTTTTCAATTTAAATAATGGTTTAGTATAAAACTTAAACAAAAGACAAACACACACACGACGGACATGTCTGTAAACTATCTCTCTTTCTCCCGCACAATCCTCCGCATTCAACCTTTATCCCTCTCGGAGGCTTGATTAGCCTGATAAGGGACCGGGTGTAGGATCACGACCCGGCCCCGCCCTCCGCCCTGCCACAAACATTTATAATGTAGTTGATAATTCCTTGTTTTCTAGAGCACGGCTCCAACATTACTGATATGCGAACATAATATCATTTTAGTATTAACACAATAAAATGTTGATTTATAAATTCATAAATGATATATTTGACTGCAGTAGTTGGAAGGAAATTGAGAAGTAACAAACCAACTTGTAATATAAGGGCTGCTAATGGTTCAATAGTAAATACATTGCATTTTTATAAAGCAACAAGCACGTTTATCATTTCTGAACATCTATAGAACACAATGAGAAGCTGAAAAGAGAGAAATATCAAGGGGAAATAAAAGTTTGGTTTTTGATCATTTCAGAAAAGACACTCCTACACTGTTGTCTGGTTTAGTTTGTATTTTTCAGATATGTCTTCCTGCTCTTCTTCAAAGGACAGAGGCTTGCAAAATATATGAGTATAACAATGATCAAACGAAAGGTGTATGGCTGATTTTATATTGTTTTAGATATCTCCAGGGCTGGACTGGGAAGAGAAATCAGCCTGGGATTTTTTTGGACAACTGGCCCAAAAGTTGTTGAGGTGGGGAGGGGGTGTTCGCTGTCCTTTTCTGCATATCACGGCGGCATTTGTGGTCTGTTCTGCATAACGCAGCGGCTCATTTTGGCTTATCGCGGTCCGTTTCGCTCAGCTCAGTTCTCCTGATGGCCAGTCCACCCCTGATCGGCCCCAAAGTGCATCGGCCCACCGGAAAAAAGCCCGATATGCCAGATTACCATTCCAGCCCTGGATATCTCCTCTCTTCCTCTGTACTGAAAGACAAAACACAAATTACCAAACTTCAGCTTCATGCTGATGATTGTGCACAATTTGTTTGCTAATGTTTGATGTTTTCTGTGTTTTGGCTGCTTTTGGAAATGAGAAAAAGTTTTCATCCACTGCTGTATTTTCTGTAATCTACATTCATGAAAATCTTCACTATACTTTATCACGGTTATTGTTTAAGTTTCTAGCCAATTTCAGAAATATAGTAAGTAGAAAGTAGATATCTGCTAAACCTTTAGGAGTAGACATGATAAAGAGCTTCAAAACAAACCGATATGGACTAAAACCACAAAACTCTTTAACAACCCTGTTGATAACAGAATAAAGTGACACATCTGAATATCATTGAGAAAATCGATTGTGGAACTTGACTTTGGTCCGGTGCTAATACACTTAATATTCTTGCCTCCTTTAATGTGGTACCACATAAGTTTCGGTTTCCAGAATTGTGAAATCCATCTTTAGGAGAAGCTGGGTCATTCCTGTGATTCAGCAACTTGGAACTACATTTGATTAATTGTCTGAATACTCCACAACTTTAGGCACATATTAATCCCTTAAACTCTATGGACTCCAAGATGGGGCACTATATTGCAAACTAAGTTTATGCCTAAAAGTTTAATGTTCCCGGATGCATAATCAAGCATATCATATAGGGTATAATTGAAAGCATACAATCAGAACTTTAAAAAAATTCAAATTTGTATTTATATTACATAAAATAACAAAAAAGGGCTGAAAAGTTCCATATCGCAAATAAGCGCCACCTAGAGGTAATGGGGTAGAAATATTAATATGAATATAAAAGTCTTTCTCATAGCACCTAAATGGACAAGTCATATATCAGCTCTCATTCTCAGGAATATCTGTATAATTTGTTGCCCTTAATCCCACTGTTCGAAAGATTTTCAAAAGAATCACAAAGTGAAATATGATTTCTGTAAAACTTTAAATACAAACATCTCTTTTATGGGCTGATCACTGCTGCCGTATGCCCAAATTGCTAAAAACTATCTGCTCTTACCTTATGCAGATTTCTAAAAACAAGCCATTTTTTACTTGCCTGTGAGCTCGCTTGGGTCAATAATCAAATGTTATATCTTAGATGTCCAAAACAATATATGCGGTCCATGCTTAACAAATCATTGGAAAAATATATATATTATCGACTGTTGACGATCATATCATCGCTAAGGGGAAGATCTCAGCTTTCTAATGACACCTAGACTGAGTTTCTAGTCCACTCAGAGGCCGAGATATATGATGAAACAATGGAGGGGGTGCATGAACTGAAAAATAGACTGAATGTCTATGGATGAGCACATCTGTGAGGGCTAAAATACGTTAGAGCGCCACCTACATTTCAGATCACCATTTTGTGATGGAAGGTGATTTTTATAGTACTTGCTGTCATCTTGATGAATGAAATAAGACTTTTTGCTGGGAGATAGAGCAAACAGACCAGAATTACATGCTTAGAAATATATCAAACATATTATTGTAAACATATAAAATATTATTTATGGATAATTAGGAGTCTATTTGTTTATATGTGGGAGTTTCTGAAAAAAAAATTGGCCAATTTTATTTTTGTAATTAATCCACAGTAATAATAATAATAAGTTTTATTTATATAGTGCCTTTCCAGAAGCTCAAGGACACTTTACACTCCATAAACATTTAACAGGACAAAGTACATTAATATACATTTCAACAGAAGTTACAATCTCAATTACAAAGGGGGAAATAAAACATCAATCAGTAATAGACCGATATTGCGCTGAGAAAAGATGTGATTAAGATGAGATTTAAAGAAACAGTTCCACAGTTTTGGTGCAACTACACTGAAGGATCTCCCACCAAAAGTGGATAGACAACATCAAGGGAAAGACAACAATTTGGAAACAGAAGAAGGAAGAGTGCGTGCTGGTGTGTATGGATGCAGCAGATCACATATATAGGTGCCAGATCATTGAGAGCTTTGTATGTCAGGAGAATCATTTTAAACTTAATACGGCATGAGACGGGCAGCCAGTGAAGACTAAACAAGATGGGAGTAATGTGTGCAGAACGCTTGGTATTAGTTAGAACTCTAGCTGCAGAGTTTTGGATGTATTGTAATCAGGCAATAGTTTTAGCTTATAGGCAGTAAAGAGTGAGTTACAGCAGTCGAGACGTGATGATATGAAAGCATGAACTAGTGATTCTGTATCCGTCAAACTGAGAATGGGGCGAAGTTGGTCAATGTGACGTAGATGGAAGAAAGCCGTTTAGTGATGGGTCTTATAAGGGCTTCAAAAGTAAGAGATGGATCGAAAGTGATTCCCAGATTCTGAATGGTTTTAGAGGGATTTGGTCAGATTTGGTCAATATTGACTCAAATGTTAATATTTCTTATAAGTGTTTGTGGCCCAGAAATCATGATCTCAGCTCTGTCAGCATTGAATTTGAGGAAATTACTGTTTAACCAAATTTTGAGCCGATGGCATGCGTTTCATCAAAACGAGCGGATGTATAAATCTGGGTGTCATCAGCATAGCATTGATAACTGAGACGGATGATCTGACCTATTGGGAGAATGTAAATTATGAACAGTAGTGGACCCAGTACAGAACCCTGTGGGACAACCTCAGTGAAAGGAGCTGTAGGGGATATGTTTTTCTTAATAGAGATTAAATATAGTCTGTTAGTGAGGTATAAGAAAACCAGGATGGAGCAGTGCCAGTAACACCAATATCTGAAAGTTGGGAAAGGAGTATTTTGTGGCATACAGTGTCAAAAGCAGAGCTCAGGTCAAGCAAGGTCAGAATGCTGAGAAATCCAGAGTCAGCAGAGAGGAGGAGA
This sequence comes from Xyrauchen texanus, assembly GCF_025860055.1. NCBI lineage: Eukaryota > Metazoa > Chordata > Actinopteri > Cypriniformes > Catostomidae > Xyrauchen > Xyrauchen texanus. The sequence continues at coordinate 3,763,419 of NC_068280.1, read as the reverse complement.
ACATTAATAACCAGAAATTTCGATATGAAAAAGACAGGTTAGAAATAGGACGATATTTGAAGAGGGAAGATCTTTAAGGACTGGTGAAACAGTGGCAATTTTAAGAACAGCTTGGAACAATGTCAGATGCAAGAGATGTGTTTATCATATGTGAAATAGGTGCCGAAATGACTGACTCACAGTGTATAAGAAAGGAGGTTGGGGCAGGGTCCAACTGACAGGATGATGAGTTGGAATGTAAAATTAGATCACTGATTTATGATGGGCTAGAGGCTGATCCTTTTGACATTGGTAAATCAATAACACAATGAGAGGAGTTTCACCAACAATCTTGAGAGCCAGATATTCAAAAGACATGACATTATGAAAATCAGTCAAAACACTGTCATGCATAAAAGTCTCGATAAAGTATCATATAGTCTGCACCCTTTTCCATGAGGTCAGGGTTTAGACAAATATGTGTATCTGTGTGGAGTAAGCTAATTTAATTGTATGTGTTTAACAAACACATAAAACATATGCATGGGTGAATCGTTCCCAATACGATCAATAACATGCATTTAGAAAATAGATAGGGTGAATTTTCATTTTCATGCCTACTTTACGTCCCATCCAAATCAATGGTAAATTTACAGACATCTGCATTAATAACATACAGACATTTAATTTTAGTGCACTACCACTTTAAATAGCGGTGTACTGAAATATTACTGAATCCCAAGAATGACCAAGCTGCTGTTTTGCAACAGAATTGATTGACATGCACATTCACTAATATAGACTACAAGCAACCTGTTCAACAACTATGTGTGATGGGTGTTTACAAAGAGGTTGTTTAATAATGACAAAGAGTCAATGCCAAAAATGTAGTTCATTCAGCATTCATAGATCAGTGTGATGCATATAAATAGATCATACATCAAATTATTTGGCATTCATTTTATCTTATATTAAACTGATTCATGTATAGTCAAATAATGTATCCTATTGCAAATGTAGTTATAAAGTTATATCTCTGGTTTTCTTTCTCTTTCATTGTATTTACATTAGTGAAATTTCCTGAAACTTCTATTGTCAGTGCTGGTATACACGAGGATGCTCTTGAAAATACTGTTTGATTAGAGAATGTGTAAAAGAGCAGTGCAGACTAGAGTAAACATTAGTTGTATCTAGTTTCCAGGCAGATGTTTGACCAATCCCTGATACTTCATCAGCTCATTTTCTCTGTGTTTATGGGCCATTTCTATTAGATTTTTATTAAGGGACAGATTTAACCTTTATTTCTTTCTCTTACATGAAGATCTCATTAAAATGGACTTGAAAACTTTTTTACCAAGCCTTCATCAATTATTTTGGTACTCATCAATTGCCTTTGATGTATGTATTGGTTTAGCTTTGTCCCAGACACGTAGGTCTACATACCAACCCGATCTCTGGCATTTCTGGCATTTCTCCGTGCGGCTCTTCTAAGAGTTGCGCCATTGTCCCGAGCTAAAGGGGAGAGACTGAAACTGAATCTGGCAGAGGAACAATCCTTATTTTGAATGAAGAAATACCTCTGTTGGTTCATTGATTATTATCCAAAACAAAAGCATATTTCTTGACATGAATGTTAGGAGCGTCTATTGTTCATCTTTACTCATCTTCTGGACACACCTGCTCATCTAGTGTTTAGACCAGGGGTGCCCAAGGCAATGCTGGTAGATCGCACAAAATGTAAATGTATTTCGTTAAATTTTAATACAAATAAATATTATGTTTTTCCATACTTTAGTTTCTGTCTGACTTGCACTTGACGAGGACATTCTGACCAGGCGAGATTTCTGTTTATTCAGTTGCCATGACAACTAGGTTCGCGCCTTCCAAGTGCTTCTGAGAACAGAGCGCGAAATTGCGAAGCTAGCCGTTTTAGTATGGGATGATTTTAATCTCAATATGATTAATGAATGCACACACAATTATGCATGTACTAGATACATTTTGTGAATGTATTTTACTAATCACAAACAAATGCCATTTGATTTGAATCTGTGGAATTCGGGATTGAATGATTGTGCAGCAATTTGTACAAATACAGACATGTTTGCAAATAAACATGGTCTGTTCTACATTAATAAATCAAAAATTGCTCATGCAAAAATGAATCCGTGCATTTGTGGATCAGAAGACACGCGTGCATTTATTGACATCTTGTTCGAATCGATCGTGTTCGGTTCATTTGGATTTTGAGACTTCCTTTTCGCAGTTTACAGCATTCCACCCACACATACACACACACACACACACACACACATACACACAGACATACACACACAACTAACGAACAAGCCAGTGCTATTCATTAACGTGAACACGATTCGTAAATGTGTGTCACTATACAATGAAACGAATGCTTTTCAACCGGTGTCTGTAGAATACATAAATGTGCAGCAATTTGTACAAATAAAGTCATGTTTGTGAGTATAAATGTTCTGCTTTGTATTAAAGTGTGACAATTTCCGCGTGCAAAAAGGAATCCGTGCATTTGTGGATCAGAAGACACGCGTGCATTTATTGAGTCCTTGTTCGAATCGATCCTGTTCGGTTCATTTGGATTTTGAGACTTGCTTTCCGCATTTTCAGCAGTGATGATCCACACGCAACTGAAAGGCAAGGCAGGCAGCTACCACTAGATGGCAGTCGCAGAGAATTACAGAGTTGGCCTGCCCTGGTTTGAGAACAGGTGATAATGGACAATGTTCGCGTTCTCCCGAAGAACCTTTAAAACATGGATAATACCATTTTACACCAACAAGCTGGTTGGGTAAGTATCTTTTTTTTCTTTTATTGCATACTGAAAAAAAAAAAAAGTAACTTCCTATAGACTAGCAAGTTAAAAACAATGTACATTTGATATATTTGACATATTAATTACATTTTATAAATATTCATTTGATGAGATATTAACAAAAACATGTTGGCTCTTCATTATGTATGTTATATTATGGTTTAGAGTGCGAGCTGATCAGGGAGGAGAGAATGTTGGCGTGGCTCGTCTGATGATTTCTATAAGTGGGCCAGACAGTAACTGCTTTATAACACTTTATAGTGTGCACAATCAGAGGCAAGATAGATTCATCTAAGATTGTTTAAATGTCTTTAACGACTACTTGAAAGACTTGTAATGTCATTATTTTTTGTAATTTGTCTTTTTTTAAATGAAGAGTAGAGAGACTCTGGTGTGATCTCTGGATGGGAGTCACCAGCGTGTTCTACCAAATCTTGCACACAGGAACAGGACATGCTGGATTTGAGCAGCACTCTTCACCTGTTTTGCTGTCATTATGTATTTTTGCCCCGACTGCAAGCAAACCTCAATGTGTTCCGTGAGTGATAACCACCCATTGAGAACAGAGCAAAACCTCTCACCATTGACTACTAAAGGTGTCAATGGGTCAGGGTGCCACCAACTGTTTGATTACCAAAATTCTTTAAAATATCTTCTTTTTTTGTTCAACAAAAGAAAGAAACTCATACAGGTTTGGAACAACTTGAGGGTGAGTAAATGACTAAATTAAAATGTTGGGGTGAACTATCCCTGTAAAATGATATTTTCTTTGTTTAACTGCTTCAGTAACTCTGGGTTGTCAATGGGATTTTCCATCTGACCAACCACCCACAGTTGGTTTGGTGAGAGGTTTTGCTCTGTTCTCAATGGGTGGTTGTCCCATCCCTCACGGAACACATTGAGGTTTGCTTGCAGTCGGGGCAAAAATACATAATGACAGCAAAACAGGTGAAGAGTGCTGCTCAAATCCAGCATGTCCTCTTCCTGTGTGCAAGATTTGGTAGAACACGCTGGTGACTCCCATCCAGAGATCACACCAGAGTCTCTCTACTCTTCATTTAAAAAAAGACAAATTACAAAAAATAATGACATTACAAGTCTTTCAAGTAGTCGTTAAAGACATTTAAACAATCTTAGATGAATCTATCTTGCCTCTGATTGTGCACACTTTTGCCTGCTAAGCAGTTACTGTCTGGCCCACTTATAGAAATCATCAGACGAGCCACGCCAACATTCTCTCCTCCCTGATCAGCTCGCACTCTAAACCATAATATAACATACATAATGAAGAGCCAACATGTTTTTGTTAATATCTCATCAAATGAATATTTATAAAATGTAATTAATATGTCAAATATATCAAATGTACATTGTTTTTAACTTGCTAGTCTATAGGAAGTTACTTTTTTTTTTTTTTTTCAGTATGCAATAAAAGAAAAAAAAGATACTTACCCAACCAGCTTGTTGGTTTAAAATGGTATTATCCATGTTTTAAAGGTTCTTCGGGAGAACGCGAACATTGTCCATTATCACCTGTTCTCAAACCAGGGCAGGCCAACTCTGTAATTCTCTGCGACTGCCATCTAGTGGTAGCTGCCTGCCTTGCCTTTCAGTTGCGTGTGGATCATCACTGCTGAAAGTGCGGAAAGAAAGTCTCAAAATCCAAATGAACAGAACACGATCGATTCGAACAAGGATGTCAATAAATGCACGCGTGTCTTCTGATCCACAAATGCACGGATTCATTTTTGCATGAGCAATTTTTGATTTATTAATGTAGACAGTGGTTAAATTGGCTTTTGTAGGGAGGGGGAGCCCTTATTTACGGTGAATGGTCATCATTTAAAATCCCGCCGTAAAATGACTTAATGTGTTTTTACACCAATGGGGCTTCAAACAAAGACAAATACTTTACAATTCACTTATTTTATTATAATTTTTTATTTGTGCAATTTAGAAACGTTGAAGTCACTTCGCACCTGTATGTTAATGTAACTCTTGCAGTCATTATTTATCATATTCATGCAGCCTGTGTTATTCTGTTGAGTGTTGAAAAACCATCGAGGAGAAACGCATCATGACAAGTTTTAGAAAGAAAAAAAAAAAAGAGTAAACTCGTCCGCTTTGCGACAAACATTAGTCGTTCTATACATATTTTTTTTTTATTATTATTAAAACTGAATAATAAATGAACAGGGAAGTAGAGATGGCAAAATAAATGTATAATCTCTGCCTTTATTGAGTTTTGTAATGCCTGATAGAAAAGTATCTATCTTTGAGAGCAATATAATACTTTAGACAATTGCAGAATAGTCCCATTAGTCACAGATACACTTCAGAAAATTGAGTACACAACTATTTCTGGGCTTAAAAGTTACAACAAACCAAATCAATGCAGAACATTGTATCTCAAAAGCATTACAATGTGGCCCCCCCATGCACTACTTACAGCCCGATGTGCCCCTTTACCAAAATAGTTACAAATATTAATAATTACTCGCATCACCTTTACAAATTTGTTTCAGGATTTTACACGAGTAAAAGTAAAATGTTTCAGTTTCATATGAAATAATCTAAAGGTAGAATTATTAGAATTATTATTAGACATCAACAGTGGCCGTTTAAAGTTTCAAGATGTGTTTCAGCTAGTATTTATTTTTCATAAATATATTAATTTATTATTATTATTTAAGACTAGCACACTGACCTATGGTAATGAGGAGCCTTTCCTTCTGTGTAATATGTGTATAAATATGTAATATTATGTAATAAATGAGATCATAATGGGCCCATATTAAGTACAGTTTCTGTAGATTTTGACATCAACAACAAAAATAATGTCACATGATGCATGTCCTTGTACCGGAAAACCATGAACAAATCTATGCAACATAAAAGGAAATGCAACCCAGGATACATTAAATACAGGTTATGTTTAATCTATGGCAGGACGACACAGAGGCGTTTCCAGCATTGAAGGACATCCGGGGCTTAGCCCAGACCATTTTATTTTCACACTAGCAACCACTTCCCTGTAGTCCAGAGCTGGTGAGAGGGTATTCTTTGAGTTTTGCTCTTGCTGGGCCTGTTTCTACAGTTCCTAAATCTTCCACTCTAGTACTATCCTCAACATCCTCTCTCCTCCCTGAATCATCTGTGATGCAAAAGAACAGATACAGCACATAACTTATTGCAAATCAGCTTCAAACAACTAATTCATCAAGTGCTACATATGTAAAGTGTAGACCAATACCATTGAAGAAAATGTATTGGGAAGAGCAGATCAGTGGGATTGTCTATCATGATTCTTGAATTTTCATGTACATTAACATAAAGTCATCACAAAAGAGTTATATTAAAGTGAGTAAAGTGAAGCAAAAATTTTTTTATATATAAATAATTAATATTTTTTGACATAAATAGTCAAAATGATGTATAAGATCCTAAGTTAAAGCAATACATGAATGACTTTAGTCTAAGTTCATTGACACACCATGGCATCGAACTGTATATAATTCTCCATGTTCATCTGTCAAAATCCTTTCATTAGGATCATTGGGATAAACAATGTTTCACTTTTAACTTTCTCTAAAGTAAAGTGACTGATTAATTGTTCCCAGTTTCCATGCCTGATTCTGGCTCATCTTTGCTACCCTCAAAGTGTATATTTACTACAAACTAATATCACAAAACAAGTCACACATACATTTTATGTTAATGCTTATTGGTTATCCTTAGCGAAAACAACACCTGATAAACAAGAAAATAATGCTACGAATGGGACTCGAACCGCGGTCTCCTGAGTGAGAGGAGATTAAACTAACCACGAGGCCAGAGGTTATAACATATAATAATAGGCGGTAGTGGACGTCTTGAGGTTTAGCGTACTGTGGGTGAAAGCCAGTTAGATGATGATTTTTAGACTTTAAGGACAAAAACAAATGTGAATTCTTACCCACTGACTTCTTTCGGAAATTTTAGAAGCCTCATTTGATTCATTTTTGCTGTCTTTCCTGCTAATTGCCATTAACTCGCCACTAAGTAACGTAAGTTGATGTCAGCTCCTCCCCTACCTGCTGCATATTCAACAGAGAGGAATAAACGGAGTCGCCCATAGGCTACCGACAGCAAAGGAACTTATTCTATAGGCTAGATTATGCCTATGTCTATTTTTACAGGCTGTATGCAGTATGTGCAAAGCCAAAACACAATGAAATAAGGCAACTTATGATTTCGGGGGTTTACATAGGCTTTTGTCCGGTTTCATATTTGTCAGTCAACTTTTCAAAATACATTCGGGGCTACACTCAAAACATTCAAAATCGGCTGCCGCCGCCTCTGAAGGAGACGGAGCTGAGCTCCGTCAGGGTGTGTTGTGGACCTGAGGAGGCGGAGCTGCGCTCCGGTGCGCTCCGGCCCAATTTAACCTCTGAATGTAGAACAGAACATGTTTATTTGCAAACATGTCTGTATTTGTACAAATTGCTGCACAATCATTCAATCCCGAATTCCACAGATTCAAATCAAATGGCATTTGTTTGTGGTTAGTAAAATACATTCACAAAATGTATCTAGTACATGCATAATTGTGTGTGCATTCATTAATCATATTGAGATTAAAATCATCCCATATTTTTGAGGCTAGCTACCAGCAGCTAATGCTAACTGTCTGATTCCATTCAGTGCAAATCATCAGAATAAGCTAAATGCCCTGGCTATTGTTTATATTGTGCTGTAGGTGTTTTGGGTTTAGTGTTAACATTGAATGATATCAACATTGAACATTATTATATATTTCTTTTATTCCTACATGGAATTCCTACTGTGTTTTTTTTAGTTGGTAGATCGTATTGAGTTGGTCATTTAAAAGTAGATCGTCACGCAAAAAAGTGTGGACACACCTGCTCATCTAGTGTTTAGACATTCTAGACATTCATGTTTACTTTCGGTTTCCCAGTTATTCACTGTTCTTTTGCTCGTCACAGTTTCTGCAGTAGGTTTCGGTTTCCTGCTCCTCCCACAAACAGCCACATGAAGAATATTAAAGGGAGTCGTGTCCAGCAGTACATATCCTTGTCACATCGCAAAAACAACTCAGGTGCAGTATACTCAGTGCCATTGGTTCATTTGCATGATTTTTATTAATTACTTTTTTGTTGACCAAATGTATCAAATTTATAGGAGTGGACCATCTTCAATTGCAATAATCATCAAACAGCTGTGACGGAAAAATTCCTGTGTCTTGTTTATACTTTTAAGGGACAGTAAGTATCTTGGATTATCTATTTCTGTATGGGTGCATTTAAATTTGTATTGAAAAAAAATATCATTTTAATGTATTTACTATTATTAGTTGTTGTAAATGGTCTGCACTTATATAGCACCTTTTTAACCTTAACAGTATTCAAAGCACTATAGACTGTTACTCATTCACCCACACATTCATACACCAATGGCAGCAGAGTTGCCATGCAAGGTGCTAGACTGCCATTGGGATACTTCGGCATGTGGAGTCATGTGTGCTGGGATTCAAACCACCAACCCTGCAATTAGTGGCCAACCCGCTCTACCACCTGAGCCACAGCCGCCACAGTTGTACAATGTTTGTAAACAACAGGATGATTTCAGCCAAAAACGGGACATCCGGGTTTATATACAAAATTGATTTTCATTTTATTGGATCAAGACCAGCTCATCCACACTAAAACATACAAAAGTGCTTAAATCCCCTTACTGCACATGCGAAAAATCGCCATTCCACGTACAAGCGGAAACGCAATTGTCCTCATGTTTCGTCACCGAACAGCAATTCCAAGCAGACTTTGAAGGAATTCGTTGTGAAGGTTGTACAAAGTAACATTAAACTTTAGCAACTCTCTCAAAGTGAATAACAGACACAAAAATGCCACTACAATGTGGGCCGCCATCTTTGATTGTTTTGGGTTTAATGGATGACATGACTGTGTTGCGTGACAACAAATACCCCATAGTTTTCAGATATCTCCATCTTCCCCAACCACACCACAACTCGAAGACGGCATTTTAAATTCCACTTGGGAGAGCGTTTTCGAAAAACTCAGTGTCGGTGTGAGAAAAAGATGATGCGTTTTCAAATAAAAACGTATTAGTTTGGATGTGGCCTTGATTAATGTTTTAAAATTTCTCCAAAAACAGAACTGTCAGAAAAAATGGTGGTAACTTTGAATGAATTGGACCAGCTGAAGGACTCCAGGTTTGGTCAGCCATATCCCAGACATGGGCTCAGCCTGCTGTGGTGGTTTGCCGATGAATGCTTGGAAATCGATGAAGATGGCAGTATGATGGCACTGTGCAACCCAGATGATGGAGACTTTGGCTTCCATGAATTCCATAATGCAGAAGGTCTCCTTCCTGCAACTCCCCTGACATACTATGAAGTGGGCAACCTGCACATGGGTTTACTACCTGATCAAGTTACGAAGTGTTACAACAGCGAAATAGACGATAGCAACAGAGATCGCATTATTGTTGCATTTGATTCATCCCAGAACGAATTTTCAAAGATTTATGTGACCCAGCATTTACATCAGTTGGAATTCAACAAGTATCGCACCTACCGCATCAGCAAAGGTCTCATCAAAATCATCCAAAACATGGAAAGGGCAGATTTCCTCAGGCAAGTTCATATGAGGCCACGTCGTCAACGACATCGTCGTTGAGCTTGATAACCTTTGTAAGCTGGTCGTGAGAAGTCACGGCCTCATGTTTAGCATTCTGCTAAATTCATTGTTGAGGACGTTTAAATGCACACCAAAATAAACGCACTAACTTTTGATAACCATAATAAATGAATTGATTTGAAATGAAGAAACTAGTTTGGGTGATGTAAACAATGATTGAATGGGCAGGATGTATGACCTAAATCTGTTTCATGGTTCTGCTATTGATGCCAGCATTAATTACATTATGATGCATTGTGCTCTTTCTGTCTATTTAGTTTAATTATTTTTGATTTCATACTCCTTTTACAGCCATAACTCTAGTTATAAAGGGCTTCTTTTCAATTCCATTGCTGTAACTGTTCCTGAGAATCCTCTTATCAAGAGGTCACTGCTTTTCTGTTATGCACGTTCTTATCAATTATATGTTGTTTATTTGTTATGTATGGATATATTAGTATAGTATGGGTCTTTAAAGGTCTTTACAAAGACTGTTTATTGTCTATAATTCTGACTCTGAGCAGTCTTGAATTCACGCTATTGCCTGGTTTGTGACAGTCTGCATGGCTTGCCTTCACTTGTTTCGACTTATCATTGTGGATTTGTGCACAATCCAAAATACAACATTGGGGTTATATTTTGTCAAATAAAGTGCTGCATAGCAGAACATCACAGATGTGCTATTGCTTATTATTTTGAACTGTTTCTGTGTTGCTTTAACAGTAGCTTCTCAACCTGGAAAAGCCTCAAAGACTCAAAAGTGATTATTAAACTGCAATACGATTAGGTAGATATGTAGTCTGTATGTGCAAAGTGAAGAAATGATAAATGGTCTGCACTTATATTGCACCTATTTTAACCTTAGTGGCTACCATTCATACATGCAATCATTGCAGAGCTGCTATGTAAGGTGCTAGCCTGCCATTGGGAGCAACTTGGGGTTCAGTGTCTTGCCCAAGGACACTTCGGCATGTGGAGTCATGTGGGCCGGGAATTGAACCGCCAACTTTGAGATTAGTGGCCGACCCGCTCTACCACCTGAGCCACAGACACCCCATAATAAGACTGTTCACTGCCATCTGCTACAAACAAGGCTCAGTTGGTAGAGCGGGTCGGCCACTAATCGGAGGATTGGCATGTCTCCACATGCCAAAGTGTCCTAGGGCAAGACATTGAACCCCAAGTTGCTCCAAATGGCAGGCTAGCACCTTACATAGCAGCTCTGCCATCATTGGTGTGTGAGTGTTGGTGTGCATGGGTGAATGAGACACAGTGTAAAGCGCTTTGAAACCGTTCAGGTTAAAACAGCGCTACATAAGTGCAGACCATTTACCATTATGTAATGACATTTGTACATCAGATGAACACGGTATCAGACCTGATTCCAATACCAGTATTGGTAATAGGATATCCATATTTTTTACATTCATTTTCATGGGATATAAATGCCAATGTATTTGTTTCAGTTCAGACAGTTTGTGAAGGATGTGCAACTATTTTGGACCTATAACAGTACAGCAAGCCCACAACTCATGAGTTAACATTGTTACTCATTGCATTATCATGCAAATAATCCTTTTGCACCGCAGCAAAAATGTAGACAGAGTGTAGAAAATTCTCATTAAATCTAACTTAATTAAATCTAAAGATAACCTTGACTGATATCACTTGCAGGGAAAATGAAAATGATAAAATAGTGGAGAATATTGAGTGGGAAGTACAACAATAACATAACTTTTGGCCACATAATGAGAATTTGATGGTGGGTGGTGGGGATGAGTTTAATTGTCCTGAAAATATGTCCAATGTCACATGCAAAAAAATAGTTGATCCTGGAATGACGTGTCCTGGACATGTTTCCGTGAGTTTCAGCCATATACTGTTTTACATATACTTCATTTGTTTACAGCTGCTGACTCTCATGGTGGATTTGACACTCCCACACATTTGTCTAGTTCAGCTTCTGTTGCATAGTGAGTTTTTCTTCCTGCTCTTCAACATTTCTGCTACTACGGATGACAGCAGCACACAACTGACTCCTGCAAGAATTTTAAGATTGTAAAAAAATCGCAACTACAGCTGCAGACTCTCAAGAAGCTTTATTAGGCAAGGCAAGGCAAGTTTATTTATATAGCACATTTCATACACAATGGTAATTCAAAGTGCTTTACATAGAAGAGATTAAAATAAGAATACAAAAAAAAAAAAATGTGAATAATTGAAACAGTTTAGAATATAAAATAAAATCCAGTACAAACAGTCGGACACACAGTGGCACAGTGCTCATTCAGTAAATGCACAGCTAAACAGATGTGTTTTGAGTCTGGATTTGAATGTGACTACTGTAGGAGAACATCTGATCTCTTCTGGAAGCTGGTTCCAGCTGCGGCTGGCATAATAGCTAAAAGCAGACTCTCCTTGCTTAGAGTGAACCCTTGGTATTTCTAGCTGATGTGATCCTAATGATCTGAGTGATCTGTTGGGTTTATATTCAGTGAGCATATCTGCAATATATTGAGGTCCTAGCCCATTGAGTGATTTATATACCAGTAATAATACTTTAAAATCAATCCTAAATGTAACTGGGAGCCAGTGTAAAGACCTGAGGACTGGTGTGATATGTTCATATTTTCTGGTTCTGCTCAGAATCCTGGCAGCAGCGTTCTGTATGAGCTGCAACTGTCTTATGGTCTTTTTGGGAAGGCCAGTGAGGAGTCCATTACAATAATCCACCCTGCTGGTGATGAAAGCATGCACAAGTTTCTCTAGGTCTTGACTGGAAACAAAGCATCTAATTCTTGCAATATTTTTCAGATGATAGTATGCTGATTTAGTTATTGCTTTGACATGACTACTGAAACTAAGGTCTGACTCTAGAGACACACCAAGATTCCTGACTTGATTTTTAGTTGTTTGACCCCTAGCGTCAAGGTATTACAAGCAGAACTTAACAGCTTATTCCGTAAAATAATGTTATGAAGGCTTAAAAGGTCATGTGATGAGGAGTTACATTTTCCTTGATATTTTGATATAAAAGATGTCATTCCACTATAAAAACATACTGTCAATTTCAGAAATCAACTTAATCCTCAATGGAATAAACGCATGTATTGAAACCAAGGCTGCGAAAACGTCACGTTCTCTACTTCCGAGACTTTCCTACATCACTAGAGGGGCCATTATTAAACTTAATGGACCTGCCGGCGGGGGTCAATTGCACTTCTAAACCACCACAGTAGAATTATTTACTCACGTCTTTGCGGTTTGCTGTTCACTGAAATTAGTCCTGCACTGACAAACGAATGTTTGTGGACAGATTACAAATATTCCACTTAGTCTTTCAATACACATTTATGAAAAGTGCACTTATGACTAAATCATTTTAAAGTGCTGTAAAATCGTTTTATATGACATTATATAACATGTCACACTGCTGTCATGTGACATCCACTCATAAGGAAATCCAGCATTTATCATGAGACCCAATAATGGTCTGCAGACATGTATGGAAAACAACAATGAGTTTAAAAAAGTTAAATAATCTGATTTTGCTGAAATTCTGTATATTATTGTTTATAAATTAATCTGTCTCAGTCAGACTGTGACATTTGCTCATGTTAGATTAGACACACCCACATTTGGTTGCCAGGTTAAGTTTCTGTTTCCCCAAGTGAGCTTAACTTCTGCATTACTGCTGCAACCGAAGCATCCGGCATGTAGGAAATTCCTGCTAAAACAATGAATATGTAAAGATTTCCAAAGCGTTGAGGTTACCTTTAAGTGTTTCTTTTCCTCTCCTTTTACTCTACACTGAAAGAGAAGTTGCTGTATTACATAAAAACCTTCAGTGGTTGCACTTGTCACAAATTGCAATTGTAATTGTTACTTCTCTTTACTGAGAAACCCAGACTGTGCATTTGTGTTGGACGGCACTATCTTTGACTTTAAATCATTTACAGTGCAGACATTTAAAACTGAACGTATTTTTTTTATATATTTATAATCTAGTCATATTCTGCTCAACGCACGAAGACCATGGTCAGAAGAATAAAAAGTATTTCCGAACTGGAAGACTCTGGATTTGGTCAGCCTTGGCCGAGACATGGACTCAAACTCTTGTTCTGGTTTGCTGATGACTGTATTTGTTTTTGTAATGATGACATGTTCCTCCAGTGTGACCCAACGAGCGGAGATTTTGGATTTCACTGTTTTGAGAACAGAAGGAACCAACATAATGTGAAACTGCTCCCGGAATTGAATTTCACCTACTATGTGGTCGGCAATCTGAATTACCCAGGAGCTGAAATGCTTCCTTACTATGTTGAGGAAGACTACACTGACTGGAGGGAGGACAACAGTAATGCAGACCGCATCATCGTCAGCGTTCATGAAGAGAACAGTGTTGGGAAAGTTTACTTGACCACACACAATGATCTGTCAAATTATGACCCACGTGCCACATTCCACATTACGAGGACCCTCCTCAAAACCATCAAATCATACCAGAATATAGTCGACTTTCTGAGGGACACTGGGTATTATCCACAGTGCCAAGCTGAGACATCTAATCAGCCAGTTTCTCCTGCACCTCAGTGGTATTACAGCCCACGGGGTCTTCAGTGGGACACAAGGTATCAATGCCAAGCTGAGACATCTAATCAGCCAGTTTCTCCCGCACCTTTGAGATATAACGACCCAGACTATCATATTGACATGGAATCACCCCCTGTTTTAAACAGCAATACAGAGATTTGGATAGAAGATGACACACCATCACAAAACCACCCTGAGAACTTACCCAGGAAGAAGGGATTGTTGGAACGTTTCTGTACCATACTTTAAGAACTCCTAGTGTCTGTTCCAAAACATCACCATACCCACTGGCTGTTCCAAAATGTAAATGTAAATATGTAATCAAGGTAACATAATATATATATTTATATCCAGCCCAAGAAGGCAACCTCAGAATTCATTGTGATAAACTCGGTTAAAAAAATTATTCCAAGATGGCGGATGAAGCATGACATTTTGATTATAAATATACTTATAATCCATTCAGTACTTAAAAGTATCAAATAATGTAAAACAAACTATTTCACCCAAAATGTGTGTGTGCTATGCATATTTACGCTCATTAGTTATTATTAGTCATTCATTATTTTCTTGCAGTTTTAACCTCTTGAGACCCGACCCGAGCGTGACTGATGTGTGCATTTTCCATTCCCCTTATGATTTGTAACTAGTAGCCCTTAAGAAACATAAAAAAAAAAAATGCATGTTTTTTTTTTTGCAGTTTGCAATTTCAGTCCCAAAGACAAAGGTCGGCACCATGTTGTTTTGTCACATGACTCTGTGCGTCCAAAGTTTAACCCTATAACGCCAGCCCAGATTCTTCTGAACTGAGTTCAGTCTGATTAAATTAAATTAAATGATGCATAGCCTATAGAGAAGCACAAACTAATGTCCATGCATGTGGATGTGGGGTCTCAGGAGATTAAATCAATGAATGAATGAATTAAAATTAAAACATCATTAAACACATTTTCACAAAGTGTCTTCAAAGTATGTGCCAAAATTCAATAAAAGAAAATTAGTTCATAATTCATCCAACAATTCATTTTAATTTTCACAGTGACTATGGATTGTGCCTGTCAAGCAATTGATGATTTGACTTTCCATTTTCACAATCTTTAGCAAGACTGCTAATATTAAAATGAAAAGGCAAATGTGAAAAATAAATCAATTGAAAATTATTTTTTTCCAAAGCTTTTTTCATAAAGGGGTCATGAAATTGAGAATCAAAATTGTAACTGTTTTGGTGCACACATTACACATTATATGATTTGCTGTCTGATTCATAGAGTAGCCCTACTATGTGGCCTTAATTGTAGCCCTATATATGTCTTAAAAATATTGACTTCACTTATCTTTGTACTTAATCATTCTAAAAAAAAGACATGCTACACGCCAGTTTCCAATTATTATAAAATGTGCCGCTATTTCTGGTCTGTTTTTGTGTAAAATAATGTGAGCTTTGAATGCTTTTTGAATAAATTATTTTTTCACCCATTTCATATCTTGTGTGATGATTTCATAAAATGTAGTCGCTTTACCTTTATCTTTTCTTTACCTAAAATAGCTCTGCGCTAACCGCAATTTGAAACACTGCCCCCAGTGGCCAAAGTGGTAAGTGTTGATGGGCATATTGGCACGTGGTGTGAAAGGCCATAGTTAGTGGGGTGAAAGATGGTAATGATTATAGAGGCCCAAAGGTCCAGGGGGGCCCACAAAAAAATGAGGGGCCCAGAATTAGTTTCTACGGCTCTGGTGGCGTGAGTTCCATTTTGTCCATGGAGTTGCGCCAAAAGCTCGCTTTTTTCTTAGCTTAACCGGTCCTGCTCGACTCACACCGAGCAGGATTTGAACCGGGTTCTCTGGCATGAGAGGCGGGCGCACTAACGAGGAGGCTAAAGGCTACAGCCTCTAGCATCAGTTACTAGTGTGCCTCTTGAGGCTAGGGGAGTGAGGTTTACACACTGGACAACTACCCACCAGCTAGCTACTGTTACACTCACCCCCCCTAAACCTCACTCCCATCCGGGTCATGGCACTACTGTCACCGGTCCTGCTTGTCCCGCTCCGAGCGGGATTTGAACCAGGGTCTCTGGCATGAGCGGTGGGCACACTAACGAGAAGGCTAAAGGCTACGGCCTCTAGCGTCACCCCCCTAAACCTCACTCCCTTCCGGGTCACGGCACCACTGTCACCGGTCCTGCTTGTCCTGCTCTGAGCTGGATTTGAACCAGGGTCTCTGGCATGAGAGGCGGGCACACTAACGAGAAGGCTAAAAGCTATGGCCTCCCTAAACCTCAATTCCATCCAGGTCACGGCACCACTGTCAACAGTCATGCTCGACCTGCTGTGAGCGGGATTTGAACCAGGGTCTCTGGCTTCAGAGGCGGGCACTCTTAAAGCGTCTCTTGAGGCCAGGGGAGTGAGATTTACACACTGGACAACTACCTTCCAGCTGGCTACTGTTACACTCACCCCCCTAAACCTCACTCCCATCCGGGTCACGGCACCACTGTCACCGGTCCTGCTTGTCCCGCTCCGAGTGGGATTTGAACCAGGGTCTCTGGCATGAGAGGCGGGCGCACTCTTAAAGTGTCTCTTGAGGCCAGGGGAGTGAGATTTACACACTGGACAACTACCTTCCAGCTGGCTACCGTTACATACGTTTCTTGTATATTAAAGTAATGATCTGGGTTCAATACATGTTAAGCTCAATTGACAGCATTTGAGGCATAATATTGAATACCACACAAATGAATTTAGTCTTGTCCCTCCTTTTTTAAAAACAAAAACAAAACAAAAAAACAAGATGAAAGAAAACAAAAATCTGGGTTAAAGTGAGTCACTTAAAATGGAAGTGAATGGGGGCCAATCTGTAAATGTTAAAATACTCACTATTTCAATAGTATATCCACAAGACATAAACAACATGTGTGTAAACGTGATTTTAGTGTGATAAAATCGCTTACAAACCTTTTCTGTGTAAAGTTATATCCAATTTAATGACTTTGTTGTCATGATGACGTAATGCAGAAAGACATAAAACCCTAAAACGACATAATAATGGCGATATAAACAACTTTACAGCTCAAATAACACATGAGTTTTAACAAAATAATTAATGTAAGTGCTTTTATAAAATGTATTAATCAACATCATGCCTCAAATGTTGTTGGTTGAGCTTAACTTGTATTAAACACAGAATATTGCTTTAAGGTCAGCAGTGTTTTACTCATTTTACAATAGACACAATTAGTTAGTTGAGTTTCAGCTTCTACCCAAATACAACAAATAAAACGTTTCTTAGTTACTCTCTTTAAATATGGACAATAGTTGGGTGTCACAATGACTTGACGCACCGATTCTTTGTGCTTTTTTGTTTTTGCTTTCACTTTAACAGAAACTGAACACATCAAGTCTGCAGATAAACAGTGCAGCTCACTACAAGACATCAGAGGACCCGTCTGTGTACAGGTACTATTTTAAGATTTGTTTGACCTGACTTTGCCATGTATATTTGTGTGATCAAACATCAGTGAATACATTTTTAAATCCTATAATTACATATTTTATATCTAAAAAAAAAAAAAGGATAATAATTTGGAATCTCAGAATGGGGTTATTTTTGAAAGATGGTTTCCAAATAGACACATATGTCGTCTTGATTACATGGAAACTATTGAACATTTCCTCCATTCTTGCCCAGAAAAAAGACAGCAGGGCAAGTCGTCACAATTGAAAACTTCTTTCTGTTCATACTGGTTTTTAAAAAGCAAAAACCTTTGCTTGAAATAAAATATATTATGTTGTTAAGGGTTTTCAGCAAAAATGTAACCAGGAAATACATGTTACAGAACACATGGAGACAATAAACAAACAAAAAGATTTAATTTAATATTTATATTTAACTAGAGAGTAATTAGAGACTCTAAGTAAAACATGAGAAAAATACAATGTGACAACTTGCCCCAAAATAAAGCTTGATGTGTGTGTTTTGATCTGGAAGATGTCAATATAACATAGTTTGCTCATCTGCAATACGTCAATAAGACATTCAGCAGATGTATTTCAGACAATAATGGTTTAGAATTGTGGAAATATGTTCTTTTTAAGATGTTTAGCTGTTGGTACCCCATATAATTAAATAATCACCAAAACTATTCCATGCGTTTGTTTGTGCTGGTTTGGTGTTTGAGATATTACGCATACTTTATTGGGCTGTGTGACGTCACTCTCCACCCCATCTCGCTCAAATCGATCCAAACCGGTGCTGGTCGTTTATCCTCGGTTTGTGCCGTTAAAACAAACGTTGTAACTATTTCCCTTCAAGATACAGCAAAAATGATTTCGGAAGCGCTGACGTCATTCTCCACCCCATGTTGTCTAAATCGCTTCAAACCGGTGGCATTCATTTGTGCTCGATGTGTGCTGTTGAAAGAAACAATCTAACTAATTCCCTATCATAGAAATAACAAAATGATCTGCCGGATCTGTGACGTCAGTCATGCATTCACCTCACCATTATGGAACGATTTAGACAACATGGGGTGGAGAATGACGTCAGCGCTCCCGAATACATTTTTGCTATATCTAAGGAAGGGAAATAGTTACAACGTTTGTTTTAAAGGCACAAAACCGGCACAAACGACCAGCACCGGTTTGGATCGATCTGAGCGAGATGGGGTGGAGAGTGACGTCACACAGCCCAATAAAGAATGCTTAATATCTCAAACACCAAACCAGCACAAACAAACGAATGGAATAGTTTTGGTGATTATTTAATTATATGGGGTGCCAACTTCACAGAGGTATCTGGGAATATGATAACACTGACATTTTATAAACAGTTTATCCTTTATATTTCCAAAAACAGAACTGACAGAAACATGGTGCAAATAGAAACACTGAAGGACTTATCTGAACTGGGACAGTCTGGATTTGGTCAGCCGTTGCCCAGACATGGTCTCCGCTTGCTGTGGTGGTTTGCCAGGGAATGTGTTTGGATTGACAGTAATGAACGCATGACTGCACTGTGCAACCCCACACAAGGAGAATTTGGCTTCCGTCGATTCTTCAATGTAGAAAAACTTCTTCCTAACACCCAACTAATGTACTATGAGGTTGGCAATCTGAACACCCTGAATGCAGCACTACCTCCTTATGTCACTGAGAATTACACTGGCAGAACAGATGACAGCAACACTGATCGCATCATTATTTCATTTGATAAAAATCTGAATAGGTTTGACTGCATTTATGTGACAAAACATTCAGATAAATCCCATTTTAACCGCAACTGCACCTTCCGCATCAGCCAAGGTCTCATAAAACTCATACAACGCTTAAGCTGGAAAGAACTGGAAGAAACTGTGAACAAACAGAGATCTGATTCAGAGTTCTCTCTGCAGTGTGAATCAATTAGTGACGAGGAAGAGTCATCAGAATACATATCACTATTAATTAGTGACGAACAGTCATCAGACACATCACGTTCCCGTGCACGTAGGCCTAGTACCCCAGAAATATGCTGTTCTCCGAAATGCTGTTGTGTTTGTCTATGTCTTTTATCTGTAGCCATTATGTTTTATTTTCACGTTATATAGGGCATTTTTTCCTATTTATTGAAAGTGAAAGATTAAGCTCTGAGAGCATGAAACTGTCATGAAACTGTCCAAAGGTTCCATGTGTGATAGTTCAGTCTTCTGAATAATTGCTTTCTATCAGATCAAAGTTTAAGTTGTTATACACTGATAATCTTGAAATAATTGTATTTCAGTTGTATTCCATGTATATGAACATGTTTACAAGTATATTCCCCCATTATATATAAATATATTTATACATATTTAGTGTCTTTATATATAAACATGGTCTTTTTAAACATAGTTGCTCCTAAAATCAAGTTTTTCTATCATCTATCCATCCATCATCCATCCATCCATCCATCCATCTATCTAAAATTAATCAATCAATCAATCCTTCATCCATCCATCCATCAATCATCCATCCATCCATCAATCCATCCATCATCAATCAATCCATCCATCCATCCATCCATCATCAATCCATCCATCCATCATCAATCCATCAATCCATCCATCATCAATCCATCCATCCATCCATCCATCCATCAATCCATCCATCATCAATCCATCCATCCATCCATCCATCCATCATCAATCCATCCATCCATCCATCATCCATCTATCAATCCATCCATCATCCATCCATCCATCCATCAATCCATCCATCCATCCATCCATCAATCATCAATCCATCCATCCATCAATCAATCCATCCATCCATCATCAATCAATCCATCCATCCATCAATCATCAATCCATCCATCCATCCATCCATCCATCCATCATCAATCCATCCATCCATCCATCCATCCATCCATCATCCATCATCAATCAATCCATCCATCCATCCATCATCAATCCATCCATCCATCATCAATCAATCCATCCATCCATCCATCGTCAATCAATCCATCCTTCCACCCATCCATCCATCCATCCATCCATCATCAATCAATCCATCCATCCATCCATCATCAATCCATCCATCCATCCATCCATCTGTTTTTATTCAAATTAACATATTTAAACCTTTTTCTATTTGTTATGAAGGTCCCATTTAAACTTATTTAGAAATGTTTTACCTGGTCTTTTTTAGGTACTGTATTTTAGGTACTTTTCAAATGCATTTTATATATAGATTTGACTGTTGTCCCAGACCAAGTCTTTCAATAATAAACTATGAAAATCCCTTAAAAAAATACAAATTATTGCATGTTTATTACAGGTTTTTGTTCATAAAATGATTTAAAATAATTTTTCAAAAGTAACAGCTGTGCTACATATGTGGCGCCATTTCCATTACACCAAACACGTTTGCCCCAATAAAACGGTTTTAAACTTTCAAAAAAGTTTCATTTCCAATAAAGCTGTAATCTTCCAAATTATTAAAGAAAAAAAGGTGTTTCAATATTATTTAACTGTGTTTATTAAGGATACATATAATGTAAGCTATGAAATAAACCTAAAGAAGTCAAACCATCATTTCCAGCACAGATTTATATTAAACACGATAGACTTTGAGATATGCTGGAAATGAAACTGACTTTCAGAAAAATGACAAATCTCCTGTGATGCATTTATATATACTTACATTTATATTTATTCATTTGACAGACGCTTTTATCCAAAGCAACTTACAAAAGAGGAAAACATAAGCGAATCATCTGAAGGAGACAACAAAGTTTCACTAGCATCAGTCTCGTTGTATCCGCTCACAATTTCTACTGTAAGGAATTAGCTTTAATAATTTAATTATGATTAATTCTCTTATTGGAGTGTTATTATTCTCATGGCTTACTGAAAATAATATCACACATATTTAGGTACAGCTTTGAAGCGAAATCTTTTAGAAACAGGGATGAGATTGTTTATCAAAATATACCACAGTCAATTGTCTTTGAATACAGACAAACTTTATTACTATTGTAAACATAAATCTAATCTAACACATATATACATGAGACAGGTTGTGAGTAGAATGTGAAATAAATGATCAATACAGTGAAAATTAACTTTATGGAGTCTGTTGACAATACCTGAAGAACCATTTACTCTTCTTTGAGTCTACATTGATTTGCTATCGGATTACCCAACGTATTTAACGAATACACCAGCACTTTGAGCACAATATTAAAGATGTACTTGCGTGTTGTGGTGTTTCCTTTCGTTCTTTGTGTTGCTTGGTTCTTGGTCGAAAGTTCGTTCCGTCAATGTTTTGGACCTCTGTAAGATCGGATAGTTGTCTGTATGAATGATGAGGATGGCTTTGAAGCGAGGCCTTCTCATGGGTGTGTAAAACGTAGAGTGCTAGAGGCTTCCTAGGGACTTTGAGTCCTGAGCTTCCTTGGGCCTCATATGGCATGGATCTGGTTCCGACGAGATCCAGAGAAGACCACGAGGGAAGAGTCAGAGCGAAATCTGAGCAGTCAGAAGAGAGAGATGACCGCACAATCCTCTGCAGTCTGCCTTTATCCCCCTCGGAGGCTTGATCAGCCTGATAAGGGACCGGGTGTGTAGAATCACGACCCGGCCCCGCCCTTCGCCCTGCCACAGCAATGCTTTGATGTAGTGTAATTAGTGTAATGCCCAAGCTTTATTAACTTATTGTTATAAGGGATATTTCTTTGCTAGAGTGTTTGTATGATAAGGTGGCTGTAAGATTTCTTCTTGGGAGATCTCATAATAAAGGTTTGCATCAACACAAAATTGATATTTTGACTTACATATGAAGGTACAGCGCCCTTAATCACTTCAAAGAATAACACAAAAATTAAATTAATACATTTTTGTTTGCTGTGTTAATCAACATTATGCCACAACTGCTGTTGATTGAGCTCAACTTGTATTGAAACAGGAACAGACCTTGAATGGTATTTGAAATAGGCTTTCTTTTATTCAAGCAAAATCTTTATTTTTATCATTTGATTTGGTTAAAACATGATCTGAAGAGGTTTTTGTGAGATTCCCCCATTCCAAAGAGCATGCATCCCAATGCACTAGATTTTGTGACAGTTGTATTAATGTTGTGGGAACACCGCGCACCAGCTGATATGACCAAAACAGCACAACTGAACAATGGCTTGGTTTAATAGAAAGTTTTAATTTCATGTTTTATCACAGGCATCTTGTCTATATGTGTGTGTATATATATATATATATATATATATATATATATATATATATATATATATATATATATATATATATATATATATAAAAGAAAAGGAAAAAAAAAACAAAAAAAGATTAACTTTGTTTAAACCTTCATTTAAACGCACAAACACACACAATCACTCTTTCACAAACATACCCCAAGCTGCACTGTATAAGAAAATTAAGATATTAATGTACAGCAAATGTATCAAATCAACGTGTCTATAAATAAGGTCTGATGTTCTCATGATTGTGCTGTTTCGCTGGGAAAGGCCCCTTCTTTCTCTGCTCACAGTTGAACCTAATGGAAGCTAAAATACATATACCTGATCGCCTATATCGACAAACCTACTGACAACAGCTTCATTGCCATTTAAACATGATTCTTATTAATCGAAACTCTTATAACAGGAAAGGACATGTGACAATGTTCTGCAGGACCATTCTTGACCCTCCAATACATGTCCACACTAAAAACTGCTCATTCACATATACATTAACGGTCAGTCTCTCTCTGACTGCGACGGGTGAAGTAACTTCTACCTGGACAAGTCTGTGATCCTGAAAGAAAACAATAAAAAAAAAAGATGAGTCAATCTAAATCTCCACTTCTGTTGCTTTCTCTGATCAAATCTATCATGTGCTGAAAATGAAATCAAACATGTTAAAATAAATCATGTTTTGATGTCAATGATTTTGCTGGTGATTTAAATTAAGCAGCGATTGCGAATACTGCAATGATTTTAATGCACTTTTCATTTGGCCATTACGTTTTCTAACATTAATCCGAATTTTCTCTTTCAATTTCCTCGACTAATTTGCCGATCTCTTCTGGTCAAGTATGAGATGTTTAAAAGCATATTTGATTTAACTTAAAGGAATATTCCGGGTTCAATACAAGTTCAGCTCAATCGACAGCATTCGTTTACCACAAAAATTATTTTGACAAATAATACACAAGTTTTAACAGAAGAATTAATGCAAGTGCTTTTATAAAATTATACGCGTCACATTTCTGCATTTAAACGCTCAGAAAATTGGCCCCATTCACTTCCATTGTAAGTGCCTCACTGTAACCTCCATTTAGCTTCTTTAAAGAACAAGAGGGGCGAGTCAAAATACTTTTTTGTGGTAATCAACATTATGCCACAAATGCTGTGGATTGAGCTCAACTGGGTTGTATTAAACCCAGAATATTCCAGAGTTGGTAAACTTGATTCAGTTTGAATCACTGTCCATTTTAATGACCACTGAAATGATTCGACAATTCAACTGAAACACCAATATAATAAATAAATACCCCTTTTAAGCCATTTCAGAGAAAATTTATACAAATATTGAGATACAAATATTGTCAAAAGGCTAAAAGATTTTAACCTGTTGATACGCACCCCCTTTTTGAGCACAAACCATGAAAATGACACTCCTGAACTTAAATGGTTGTATTTACGGGACCCTTTGGAGTTTGGTTGTAGTATCTTTTGAAAGAAGACACTTTGGGCTTTATTTCCCAAGTTTCAGAATTAATATATGTTGCTCATTTGTAAAGTTAGAGAAGTTGAAGTTTATAGTAATGGAAATATTTTGTGCTGAACATGTTTTTATAATCTAAAAAAAACAATAATAAAAGTGCCAAGACACCCCAGAAATACAATGTCCTCAAGGTCACGAGTCTAAAGAAGTTACGTTTCAAATTTGAAGATAATGAACAGTAAATGAGTTTCCTGTGAGCTTTTTTCTCAGTAAAATCTCTGGAAGTGTACAGAGTAAAATTAAGGCTCCGCCTTTCAAGACGACACTAAATCTGACGGCACTGCTCGACTATTATGAATAAAACTACGCCCCATTTTTAAAAATAGACTTTGTAGATGGGCTCAGATTGCAGTTTGATGAAGAACGATGATGAAGGCGAGATCTCATGTAAACAATGGAGAATATATCAATATTTCTCAGATTTATCACTTTTATGGACAAAAAGTGCTATTGGATGTTTTTAAGTGAACGCTTGTCATGGACGATTGACTCAAGTGTGTTGAACTGGATTCATCTGGCGATCGTGTTTTCATAATAAAAGTATGAAGTCCCGTTTTGATGTTGCATGTTTTCATTTGTACTCCTGCAGAAATAACTCAATTGCTGTTTCTGGAGGATTGCTATCGTGATACAGAGATCAGATATCAATGTTGAACCCTTAGACCTTTGAAAAGATGTATCATTGTTAACATTAATTACATATATAGACGGTAAATTATATATTAAATATAAGCAGAGTGACGTCACCACCACGTGCGAGGGTTTTGCGTATATCAACAGGTTAAGACATACATTTTGGCTTTTCCGGCACTTATGTCTTCAGTCTGTTTAAACTTCAGCTTGTTGCGAGTGTTTCAGTGCAAAAACTTACTGTAACTTCTCCTGCAGGAGTTCGAGTCTTTGCCGGTCCACGTATCGAGAGAACAGTGAGACTAGGTTTGGAGGAGTGAACATAGGAGACGAGAGAGCAGAAGACGGGACCTTCAAAAGCTCCCTCGTAACAGAGAACACCAACTCGGTCCTGGACAAAGAGACAGATGGGACACAACAGAAAAGGTCAATGTTTCTGGACAAGATGTAAAGAAATTAAACATTTTGAAAAGAAACGCAAATGATTAAAACTATCAAGGGTCATTGTAATAGTAACGACCCTTTACCTAATTAACTAAAGATCAAGAGAAACATTGACTTTGTTTACATGGACAGCAACGACCGTATGTATAAAACGTCTCAGAAATGCTCTTAAGAATAGTCTTAAGTGTCAAAACATTCTTAGCAAAGAGTTTTGATAATAGATTATTTTCTGTTGATTAATCAAATGAGAAAGCCAAATTTAATATAGTGTATTTTAAAACATTATTCCAAATCTTGTTGAATGTTGTCCTCAAACATGGTGCATATTGAAGACTACAACAAATCAATTGCAACATTTTGCAATATAAATTGCATATGCTTTTCACGTTTTCAAAACAAAATATCTCCAGTTTTAATGTAGAAGGACAATTGAAATCACGAAACAAACGGTTGTAATCCCATTAAAGCGACATGCAAGATTTCATTTAGTGGTAAATTTGACATTCACGATGTCAACAATATTTTATTGCCGCACTCTGGTTGAGTGTCAATGGACACCCCCATGAAGAAAGCCCATTTACATTGTTTTTGTTTGTTTGCCTATTTGAGTAATAATGACTCACTTGATGTTTAGGACATGTTGTTTAGCAAAATGGAAGTGGAAACTTGCATGAGTTTATAATAAATACAAATAAGAATTTATCAACCAAATGTAAGTTATGAGCCAGGGTTAAACATCTCAAGCACATTCAACTGCAGAAGGAATCTGCTAAAGCACCTGCCACCCCATTTATATAGTTTTGGGGTTTGGGCTCTTTTCAGATGCAGCTCTGTACCATTTTTCAAATGTCTTTTACCCATAGAAACACGTTTTCATTTCTGTAAAGTGGCGTCACTGATGGAGGTTACAGCGCTAGTGCAAAGATATTCAACTAATCATGATTTAATTCATTTTTGATTATTTTCATGATTGATTTTTATCATTTAAGTGATAATTAGATGTTATTTAGTTGTTGCAGCCCTCTGAAAGTTTAGGCATGTAGCCCATAACATTTTTTTAAATGCTTAATTCACAACAACGAGCTTCAATGTATTCATTTAAGGTAGAAATACAAATATATATTGATGGGTGGGCCTGGGTATCTCAGCGAGTATTGACACTGACTACCACCCCTGGAGTCGCAAGTTCGAATCCAGGGTGTGCCGAATGACTCCAGACAGGTCTCCTTAGCAACCAAATTGGCCCAGTTGCTAGGGAGGGTAGAGTAACATGGGTTAACCTCCTCATGGTCGCTATAATGTGGTTCGCTCTTGGTGTGGCGCATGGTGAGTTGTGCGTGGATGCCACAGAGAATAGCGTGAAGCCTCCACACGCGCCATGTTTCCGCGGCAACGCGCTCAACAAGCCACGTGATAAAATGCAATGATTGACGGTTCATTGAGATTCGTCCTCCACCACCCTGATTGAGGTGAGTCACTACGCCACCACGAGGACTTAAGAGTGCATTGGGAATTGGGCATTCCAAATTGGGGAGAAAAAGTCCAACACCTTCTGTCTTTGTTGTAGTGCGTTGTCTCCGCAGAACACAGTCATTGTGCTATTAACTAGGTTAGGATACTTCTACAGCACTCTTGGAATAACAGTAAAATTATATCATTCTTAGAAGTTTGACACACTTAAGACTAAGATTTTACCCTAAACGGCTTTATAAATACGGCCCCAGAAAGCGGCTTATTGGAAGAAAGCAGTGTTCCGGTTTACATGCGCTGTTTAAGCGGCGTACTCAACTCCTGTACACATACAGCTTGGTCAGTAAGCAGCTTTCTCCGCAGCAAAGTAATTAGAGTTCACTATTTTATTCTCCGTTGCTTCACTTTATTTTCAGATATTCCAGAGTTGTTGCTGTGTTTGTTTCCTTAACTTTCCATCGCGACCTGGAGCGGAATTGCACTGCAATAGTGGCGTTTCCCTCTTACTTAAATGTATGACCGCATTGTACAATCGCATGTATGCAATCAGTCAATATTTTATATTGGTGTGTATAAATGGGTACAGTTTATAGTGTAGGTACCAAGTGTGCCGCACAAGCCCTCAAAAGTGAAGCCAAAACGTCTCGATCGCCCCCTGGTGACTGGTCCTAGTATAGGTCATAAACCCCGCCTCCCCATGTTATTCAACGGGACGTGAGACCAATTAAACAATTAAATTACACTTCACATATCTTTTTTCCAAAGATAGTTTCTGTCATTTACTGTCGTTTCTATCACGTTGATGTCATTTCAAGTGTTTGTTTTCAAAATAAGTTTGTTTTTAGTTATTTGATGCTATAAAAACGGTGCTGTGACATCATGATTGACAGCTGTGATTGACAGGTTCTCTGAGCGAAGTAGTCAATGAAGCACCAACTGACATTTTTTCGGGATCTTCGGAGGACTGAGGAGATTGGAGCTTTAAATTTAATATCTAAATTTCTATAATTAATTATTTCACCCCATCATAAGTCAAAAGTGCAGGGGCGTGTGCTTGCGATTGATTCAGCGAGAGTGAGGGCGGGGCCTTGATTTCGCGGCTTTACTTCCTGCTCATTACTGCGCAGGTCTGGTCCCGAAATCGCAACTGCGCAGACTCAAGTCCCAAGATGTCAGCGCCATATCGGGACAGTGGCGGCTTCAGTTCTCACCAATGGAAAAGAGCGAAGGTACGTCGTCCATCTTTTTTTTACAGTCTATGGTATGTACATGTGCCCACTGTACTCCCAGAAATTTTGAATTCTTTCTGCTGTGTTGACTTGCTGTTAGCCGCCATCCTATGACGTTTGTTCTCTGGTCTGTTCTCCTCAAAAACCTGTTAGAACATCGCTAATGTGTTTACATGGCCACATTAAGCCGCATTCTCTGGGAGAAACCTGGGTGTGATAAACCGCTTTCTCTTAATCCATTAAACGGCGTAAGGAAATTGGCGTTCTCATTAACACAACATTTCAGAACGCCGCTTTCTGCAAAAACCCTGGAATAAACCGTTTTCTTAAGTTCATGTCAACGTAGTCACTGCAATAGCCACTTTTACACTCAAACAACTAAGTCATTACACTTAACTAAATTTGAGAAAGTTTTAAAAGCAATTTAATGTCTTTCATTCAACATCATTTAGTTGGATTAGGCCTAATCAATGTACTATAGTAGTTTTAATTCAACTTCATTAGGTTCATCAAATTCAATTTACTAAGGTTTATTAAATTCATTTTCTTCTGTTGGTCCAACTTAAATTATTTTAATCATTAGTATATGCCAGTTGACCAAGTGTAAGGAACAATTTTAAACTATTGTGCTGCTTTATACATCCAATGTGTCTGTAATGAAGGGAACACCTGTAATTGTTTTAATAAGCAGACACATGCTCACCATCGGTTGTCATCCATCAGCTGACAGTTGGGATCAGAGCTCTGCATTCTCTCTCCCTCACTCAGAATCAGATACAGCAGCGTCACACCAAACTGATATCAACACCACAATGGATTCATTTACAACAGATAGAAGTAAAAAATAACCACATAGCATCCACATGTTATTAAGTTAGATGAAAAGTAGACTCCAGTACCTTATTTTGCAGCACACGGGGAAGCTGTCCTTCACTGCTTTGCAGCTCCTGAAGGAGATCAGTGAGCGAGGTACTCGACATGGACTGGATTACCACCGTGACTGGTTCCACCAACCAACACAGTACCTACAGGAACAAGGTATCCAAGTTGATCGAAGATGCCAGATTCACGACAGATGTTTTCTTTAATACTGTATGTTTTTGATTTGAATAAAACATGTCACTTATATCAGTCAGACTAACATTTTATTCAATTTAAACCATGTAATGTTGCAATTCACAATAAAGTGAACTCCGTTTTACTCAAGAAGTAACTTGTTAATTACGCCAAAGCCCATTTTTTTCTAATTTGGTGTTTGTCAAGTGTTCATTTTGAACCCTGCTAATTTTGCTACTGCAAGTTCACGCCTTTAAGACCACGCTGTTGAGTTTACAGCATTGGAAGGGTTTACACTTCTTATTCTATCCACTGAGAGGCTGTAAAGACCCACTTTGACACTGCTGAATTTCCTGAGCTTTATAACTTTTATAGAGACTTTTGGGGATCTGAGAGTGCACAAGTCGGTGTACCAGGTGACGTTTATTTTTTCAGAAGCATGTATAAGTAATGTGGAAGACAGGCGACGTGTGATGTAGACCAACAATGAAACACCTACTTTAATTTGCTCTTCTGCAGTTGACTAAAATGGTACTGTCTCTTTAAGAGAACCAACAGCTCTGCAAGCAAATGTTTACGATTGAGCGATTGAAAAGTTGACGTTGCTTTTACCTCATCCGTGCAATGTGTTATCAGAATTAATGCTTATTTTTACCTTTTTGATGACGAAACAGTGAAGCATGCTTATGATAATTACGGTAACATGCAAGACGAGCAGAGAGACACGATTTCTCAGCACTCTTTCATCGAGTTGTCTAGCGAGCCTTCACATAATGACAAAATATGAGGCATTATATTTTAATTATGCCAATTAATTTTATTTTTACTTTTTGACTATATTATAACAGCCTATAATAATGAATATGCAAGACACTGGAACAAAAAAGAGATGCAATGCAGCAACCAAAGACGTCAGTCTGACATGTGATATGACAATATATGTCTTTGTGCCCCCGTGTCCTCAAGAGTACTCGAGTAGACAAAATGCCAACCCTAGTAATAACACATTTATTGAAGAAATAAGTGGCATTTTATTTAGCTTTACGTGCTGACTTACGTGCAACGTGTAATATAATATTCACAGTTATCGCCTCAGAGACGCAGTATCCGAGCTGAAGCAGCAGGTGGCATCAATGCACTTCCATTTGCACATTTTGCGCCGCCTTCAAGAAGAATGGAAAACGCCAATGTGTGACATTTTACCTGGTCATGCTTGTCTTTCTTGGCCAAGGCTGGAAGATTCTTAGCTATTGCCATGACAACAGCAGCAGCCTGGGGCTGTGACAATAAGGGGAGGAGTCTGGAGATGAGACGTTTGCCCTTACGCACAGACATGATCATTAAACACTGCTCATCACTCACTCTGCAGGAGGACAGACAGGAAACCAATGAAATGTTACACTGGGTCTTGACCTTGAGCATTTTGGTCTCCACTCGATCTTAATAAACTCTACATTGAAATAATTTAAAATGTAGGTCTTGCTCACCGGTCGTCCCACTCTTTTTCTCTGAGGGAGTTGTAGAGTTGCAGTGTGTTGGTTTTATGTTGTTCTAGCAGGGCATCTCTTTGGTGCTCAGGGGTCTGCAAGAACTTCTTCTCAAAATCTTGCACTTCTAGCAGTAGACTGTACATCTGCATAGTAAAATATATGCTAATATATATATATATATATATATATATATATATATATATATATATATAGTATAACACTTCTAATAATACATATTTATTAATGTCATTCATCAGAATGAAAACACAAGGAGAGCTACAGTACATAAAGATCTCTTACCTTCTCCACAGTGTAAAGGATTTGCCGCCTTTTATTCCACACCT
The DNA here is from genome assembly GCF_025860055.1 of Xyrauchen texanus. NCBI lineage: Eukaryota > Metazoa > Chordata > Actinopteri > Cypriniformes > Catostomidae > Xyrauchen > Xyrauchen texanus. The sequence goes on along the minus strand of NC_068280.1, from coordinate 3,732,388 downwards.
GTTTCTCACGTTTCTCCTTCAATGTGACAGAAACAAGCAGTGACCACACGACATGTGACATGCTACATTTGACTATAATTTAAAGAAACAGATCACAACAAACTAAAATTAAAAACAGACAGATCTGAAGAAAGTTCACTTTATTATGGGAGATTTTGGACCTCATCACAACCCTATAAGAAAGTTACTTGCTAAAGTGTGCACAGTGCTTTAGTTGGCCTTAAAAAAACCGACCTCATCGTCACTGCGAGTGGTCACCACAGCATCAATCATTTTCCTTGGATTGTTCACACTGGACACAGTGAGTTTTCCTAACGAGCCAGCAAATTGCACTGTGAAACACAAACACACACACACACACACACACACACGATAATAGACTGTTTAAACAGAACATCATTTATGAGAAACTCTTTCCAATGAAATGCAAATTATTGTTTCCCATTACAAACAGTGATGAATCTTACATGATACATTTCTAATGTGTTGCTTATTAAGCTATAAAATGCTGCCAGTAGCTATAGAAGCATACAACCCTAATTTTGAAAAAGTTGGGACAGTATGAAAAATGCTAAAAAAACAAAAATGAGTGATTTGTAAATTATATTCACCCTTTGCTTCATTGAAAGATCTACAACTACACATCATATGATGTTTTACCCTGTGAATTATATTGTTTGCTTTTTTAATGTACAGTTATTTCAAATCAGATGATACACGCTCCAAAAAAGTTGGGACAGTGAAACATCACCATTTATTTAGCATTTGGGCACTGAAGACACAAGTTTGTAAGTTTAGAAAGTGAAATTGTCCCCCAATCATCCATTATGTAGGTCTTTATCTGCACAATTGTACGGGTCTTTGTTGTCGTATGGGGTGCTTCATAATGCACCACACACTCTTAATTGGAGACAGGTCAGGACTGCAGGCAGGCCGATCTAGCACCCGCACTCTCTGCTCACACAGCCATGCACTTGTGATCCGGGCTGTATGTGGTTTGAAGTTGTCCTGCTGGAAAATGCCGGGACATCCCTGTAAAAGACGGTGCTGGATGGCAGAATACGTTGCTCCAAAATGTGTACATATCTGTCTACATTCATGGTGTTCACACAGGTGTGCGAGTTACCCATGCCATGGGCACTGATACACCCCTGGACCATACAGACACTGGCTTTTGGACCTGATGCTGATAACAGCTTGGATGGTCCTTTTTCTCTTTGTCCCGGATAACACGACGGATGTTTTAAAAAAAAAAGAGATTTGACCAAAAAACACGGTTCCACTAAGATGAGAATGAGCCCAGAGAAGTTGCTGGTGCTTCTGGACAGTGATGATGTACGGCTTCTCCTTTGCATAGTAAAGTCTTAACTTGCATCTGTGGATGCAGCGGCGAGTGGTGTCGACTAACACAGGTTTACTAAAGTTATCCAAAGCCCATGTTCATGATATCCATTACAGATGAATGCCAATTTTTAAGACCATGACATCTGAGGGATTAGAGATCACGCCCATTCAGAAGTGGTTTTCCTTGCCCTTAACGCACCGAGATTTGACCAGATTCCTTGAATCTTTTAACTATATTGTGCACTGTTGAGGGAGAAATGCTCAAGATCCTTCCAATTTGTCTTTGGGGTACACTGTTCTCAAAGTGCTGGATTATTTGCTGAACCATCCGTTGGCAAATTGACAAGTCTTGAATGATCCTTGCTCTTGAAGGACTAGGCTGTTTTTGGAGGCTTCTTATACATTATACACTACTATGACACCATTTTCTCATCTCCTTATTTCAACTCATCAAATTGGTATTAGTGTCAACTTAAATTATACTGCCCCTGTCTCAACTTTTTTGGAGCGTGTTGCAATCTGATTTGAAAAACAATGAAATTCACAAGGTAAAACATCTTATAATATGTAGTTGTGTCGCTTTCAATATAGAAAAGAGTGAATATAATTTACAAATCACTCCTTTTTGTTTTTATTAGCATTTTTCTTACTCTCCCAACTTTCTTGGAATTGGGGTTGTACATTACAAAGAGCACTTACTGATGTAATCATCAGTGCAGAAGTGCATACATTTAAAGTCTTGAATAGTGATATGCTATACGTATCTTTTAAGTTAGGACTACATTCTTATCATATTAACTGACATGAATGAGAATGGCTAGTGCTACTGTGCTGTGTGTGGTTTACCTGGGCGATAGGTGTGTTCCAGTTTGGCCACCTGAGGAGTGATGAGTTTGGTGGTGTGCTCCTTTCTGTTGTCTCTGTCCCGTTCCTGACGCTTCTCCATCTTCTCATAGTAATTCTGCAAAGTAAGAATTGGTAAGAATCCTCAACCAGCAATAGAAGCTAAAGCCTCTTTAGATTCTTCTGCACTAAACTGTCACTTATGTATTATATGTAATACTTTCAATAGACTCCATTCAGAGCTTGACAGCCCCAGTACCGCTTTACTTCCATTAAACAGAAATGAAATAGCCAAAATATTTAAAGTTATATGGGTTTGGAACGACATGATAGTATCAAGTTTAGGCAAACTATCCCTATCACTTTGAATGAGAAAGTGATGAAGTGTCATTACCTGGTAATAGTAGTCATCCAGGTAAGGATCGGTGCTTTGAAGCTGCATCATTTGGATTCGAGCTACCCATTCTTTCTCTCTTTCAGTCATCAGATTACTGTATGGGTCTCTGTTTTTCCTTTCCCCAACACCTCTCCCTCCGACGTGATCTCTGAGCGTTTGAGTAACAGAGAGAATCATTTACATGTGGAATTGCAAAGTGGTGCTTTCTTATGGCCTTAGGCCATACTGATGGTACTCACACTGAGCCCCTGCTCTGCATCCTCTGGTTGAGCATCCTGCGGTGCTGAGGGTGGAGGTGGGTGGTGTTATGTCGGATAGGTGCATGGCTGAGAGGTGGGCCGTGGAGACTCACTCTAGGGCCAGACTGTCCAAAGAATGGTCTAAAACCCCCAACACCTCCCTGTAATAATGGACCAGGACCGCGCTGGAACTGACCAACCAAAAGAGTGTAACATCAGATAACAGAATGAGCAATGAAAAGAGAGTTTGTCATATTTATATGATTAAAGGCATGATGGAAAGTCCAGTATCACACGTACTATACTGTAAATCCCACCACTGAATGGTTTATGCTGTTGTTATTAAAGAGTAACTAAACCCTAAACCAACTTTTTTTAGTTAATGATCTGTAAGAATGGGGCTTTATTAGTCCTGGTCATTGATTCAAGTAATTTTTTTGTCATTTGTGTATAAAGTGTTTTAATTCTACAATATATGGTGTAAAAACGTCTGAGTGCTGCCCTCTTCAGGTTGAACGGTGGCTACTGCAGTTGAATTTTCCTATTGGCTGTTTGCGGTAGTTCGTGACATAAGCGGTGAGAGCTGACGTAAGCAGGTTCCAGCTCACCACGCCCTTGGTACGAGTTAGACACTGGCCCCATACTCCCTTGAGCAGCTGCTTGGCAAGCATCCTCGGATGCCGATTGCGATGCGGGAGTTAAAACCGCAGTTTGAGCCAGCGGCTCGAATTGATATGGCTCCGGCCCTGTGTCCACAGACAATTCACCCTCCTCCACTTCAGGTGAAGGTGGGGGAGAAAAGTCCTCGACTTCAAAAGACCGCTCCGTGGCAAAACTACTTGCGTCACTCCAGTCACTCTCCATTTTAGAGTCTGACAGCAGCTGTCAATTAATCTGTCACTACGGGTCTCAGGTGCACGCCCCCCGCGCGGTTCGTCCCCTCTATCCCCGCTGGGGTCTGCCCACTTTTCCAGCATTTTTCAAATATTGCTAGTGGGTGGAGTCAGACTCTGAGCAGGGGTTTAGTTACCCTTTAATTATGCAATTGAACACACTCCATTATGTCAAAATTTAATATGAATCTAAATATAAACAAATTAATGTCAGATTCCCTTAAAATACTTCTCAATAAGGTAAACACGGTTTCATATAGTAGTCATTACTTAATTGATCATTAAAGGGTTCATCTATCCATCACATTTCATGTGACACATTAACTCACCTGAGCGTTGAGCAGTTGTGCTCTCTGTATCTGAGAGAGAACAGGACCGACACCAGCAGGAAATGGAGAATGAGACAACTGTGAGTTCTGAGAAAACAGAAAAAAGTTCTGAAAAAATGTCTTCTCTACACAGACCCAAGGGTCCGATTTGATATCGACGCATATGTGGTATATTTCAGTTATAATGTCACTTTTGCTTACATATGAAATAAATTATCCCCAGCTAATGCTGTTAATTACACAGGGGACCTTCTAACTAGGTACAACATGAAAATATTCATTTTACTAATTAGATTTTATAAATTTGTCATCATTTGTCACATTTTGGCTTTTTAAAAATCAACAAATCCATATATTAAATCAATAAATATTTTATTTAACACATTATTTTTGTTACATGTTTATTGCATAATTTGTACTATTTATAAGTATTTACATTGATTTGTCAAACACGTGCTAAAAGCGGTACTGAGCGTCTGTAGATGAGCGCATTTTAACGAGAGAGACTCGCATGGCTTTATCAGATCTGTGCAATGCGTGATTAGAATTAAATGTTTCTTATCTTTCATTTTTTGACTGTAAAGAAAGGGTATTAAAAGAGACATTATTCAATGACAAATGGCTTTTTGGACACATTACGTGGAACGACTTTTACTCTCAACGTGCAGTGAAATAATCTCGCAGCTAAATACTTCACCACTATCCTACACAATTACTGCTGAATGAAATCTACACATTTACCAGCCTGTTGACAAATATATACATTTTAGTTGCATAGCACAAAATTTGGTTGCTCTCATTCCTCGGATTTCCTCTCATTGTAGAGAAGGGTTGCACATAAAAGATTGATCTTGGGACTTAAGAATCGATATTGAGATTGGAGTTCAAATGAAGATCGTGATGCATCAAATGAAACAGACCGCAACAGTGCAGGACTACTAACCAGCAAGGGCATGAACTACAATCCTTTGAAGCAGTAAGAATGGTGTAATCAAATAAAAAATACAAAAATACAAATGTTAATATACATTAAGTAGTTTGAGAGTTTTTAGAGACCGATTCACAGTACGTCATGGGAGTCGACAGCGCTGCAGAGCTCTTTTGGCTCTCTTTGTTTGCTGCAATAATCTCTTATTGGAGGATATTTGCTTCACCATTCACAGGTAGTGTAGTTATTCAGCACAAATTTCTTAAAGAAGCGTGATTAAAAAAAAAAAATTACATTTGATGACTTCTACTGAGGCATATACAATCAATGAACAACCTCAGAGCACATAGTTGGTCTCTCTTTAACCTCATGCATCCCTACATACACACATTTTGGCTTCCCTATATGCAGTGCTTAACTTAAATTCATTGAGACTGACTGATCTCAGTTCAGAAGAATCAGTGCTGTCACTAAAGTTAAACTTTCGACGTACAGAGTCATGTGACAAAACAACATGGCGCCAATCACAGCGGAATTTGTCTTTGGAAGAAACGCCAACCAAACTACATCTGATAAGAAACCTAAATAAGTTTTTATACTGAAACCTGTTCGAGTCAAAATATCTGTAGTTTCTAGTTTTCTCTGGACTCTACTTTCATCCAAAATGCCATTTGTAAAACAGGGTCATCCAAAAGCTGAAAAATGTTGCTTTCAGAGGCTTTATATGGAGGTAGGAAGATAATAAGGTGTATTCTGAACTGTTCTGAGACCAGTGCAGACAGACAGCACACTGGAGGTTAAGGCATTCACTAAATAGGGAGCAAGGGAGCATCCTATATCTCTCTACGCAGCTAAATGTATTCAATCCAAACTTCCTATTCAATGTTCAGTTTCAGGCTGCAGATGGTTTGGATCACTCAACATGTTTGACACACATGTGACAATGATCATCAGTACATAGATTCAGAGTTTATCATGTATCATTTGATTTGAACAGGGTTGGCAGTGATTGGATGATGCTGGACATTACTTAAATCAGAAATAATTATATATGATGACTTTCATTAGTTTGGTATTATTTAAAATGTCACAACTTAGTCCCGCTGTCCACATACCTGCATGCTGCCATCAATTTTTAGGAAAACGATTTGCTCTCAATTTTTTTGTGCATGTTTATTAGGTGCTACGAGTTACAAATCAAAAAGGGAAATGGAAAATGCACACAGCAGTGACACTGGGGTTTCAGGAGGTTAAACGATTATAAGCTATCATTAACACTCAATTACCCCAAGATCAAATTTCATGGGTTTTTTACTATTGTTCCAGAACCTGACATCCTATTGAGAAGCATTGAAAGATCAAGAAAACAGCCAGGCAGTCTGGAGGCGCACTCACAGCGATGCTTAGGAGATCATTAGGGGACAGACGCTCAGGGAAGGGAGGAGGGTAGCGAAGCGGCATGGACGCTCTCACGTGAACTGCTGAAGGGTGATTGTGCTTAGAAGACAGAGAGAGCACAACATACAAGCAATTTATCATCTCAATTCAAAACTGATATGAATTGAAGCAAACAAGCGTGACAATCCTCTAACCTGATGATTGTAGACTTGACTCATGGGTTGTTTTGGTGGGGTTCCAATAGGCACAGCCCTTACAGGTGGACTTCCAATCACAGGTGAGCTGGATCGAGGTGGAGGAACCCTTTCGGAGAAATCTTGTCCCTCCTCTCTGCCGAGCGCAGGAGGCCGCTTTGGAAGCCCAACCTCTTTGATAATGGACATAAGTGGACTGTCCTGAGAAGTAACAAGAATTTAGAAACAAAGTACAGAAAGACAGTAATCCTTACACAGAAATCTAAAAAGTTTTTTTTTACCTCTGTTTGATTGACCAGTCCAGAGTTAACACTAACAGGACTGAAGCCCATATTATTCTCCCAAATACTGTGAGAGTTTATCTAAAAAACGTAGATGGGAAAGAGGGAGGAATAAAAGAGACGTTTAAGGCAGCAAAAGAAATATGACAATTACAAATCTAACGCAATGTCAATTAAGACATTTCATAGACCTACAAACTCAGTTTTGGAGGTTTGCTAAGAGTGCACAATGGATGCTTTTATATAGGGACTACAGTGGCAAGAAAAAGTATGTGAACACTTTGGAATTAGCTGTTTTTCTGCATTAATTGGTCATAAAATGTGATCTCATTAGGGATGTAAACATTTAACCGGTTAACCGATTGACCGGTATTAACAATTAGTTTGACCAATACTATCGGTTAAAAAACAAACAATAGGTTGAATAAAGAAACAACTGAAAGGTCAGTTAGGGCATGTACACATGGGGTGTGGTAAACAAGTAAACCAATGTCTTCCTTTGGTTTACTGATAAACAAGTCTGATAAACAAGTGGTTCTCAACCCTGTTCCTTGAGGCCCACCAACATTACACATTTTGGATATCTCCCTATTCAAATGCACCTGATTCAACTCATCAGCTCATTAATGGAGACCCTAAGACCTGTGCTGTGTCCAAAATCACCCCCTATCCACTATATAGTGCACTATTCCAGGTGTTGGCCATTTTGTAGTACTACTCGTTCCCTACATTCGTTCACTCATTTTTACCCACAATGCACTCTTAATTTTGAGTGAACACCAGATGTAGAGGACTGGAGATCATCATCCAATTGGACTGGATAAATCATCTCCAATTTGTCTAACTGTGGACAGATGAATATCTAAGCTCTTCAAGATAACTTTGAAACCCGTTCCAACTTTATGCAAAGCTAAAACTCTTGATCGTAGTTCTACTGAGATCTCTTTTTTGCAAGGCATGGTCCAAGTCAGGACATGCTTCTTGTGAATAGCAACTGCAAAATGTTTGAGTGCTTTTTATAAGTCAAAGTAGTTCTAACCCACACCTCCCATCTTGTTTCATTAACAGGATGCCAGGTTTGCCAACTCCTGACTTTAGTTAGCGTTTGTTGACATCATTAGACAAGGGGTTCACTTATTTTTTTCCACAGCACTGTGAATGTTTAATGGGATGTGTTCAATAAAGATTATAATCGTTTGTGTGTTGTTCGCTTAAGCACATTGTGTTTTATACTTGTGACTTTGATGAAGATGAGATCACATTTTATGACCAATTAATGAAGAAAACCAGCTAATTCCAAAGGGTTCACATACTTTTTTTATTCTAAAAAGTATTAGACTATATCAAGTAACTATTGGCATTATATCAGCTGAGTAATGGGGTTTGTTTGTTCACTTCTCCTTAATACGATCCAAACAAACCTGTGAGAGAGAAGCCGACCCCCTGTGCAGGAGCTTCTGCTGTCTTTGGTAGCTCAACAGTAGAGAAGACTGACTTGCTAATGCAGACGGATGAGTCTGGCTGGACAGCATTGGAGGGAGGTGAGATTTATTCGAGCTGGCAGTGCCCACAACAGCAATGGCGGGATCCGAGCCCAGGATGAGGCGAGTCAGTGACTCTGCTAGGTCACCTCCCTCCCGCTCATCTATATCAGAGTAAAGGCAGGAGGAAGAGGCAGGTGGAGGAAGGGCTGAAGTGTGGGCAGTGCTGCCAGTGGAGGCGGCATCTCCGGATTCCTCTGGGTCGTCTCGCACGAGTTCGTCAAGTTCTGCGAGGCGGGCATGCTGCTCCTGCCAATCATCATCTAGGAATAAGGATTATTGTAATGAAATGTTATATCCAATAGTATAGTTCTCTTTTCCAAAACCTAGAGAGCTGCCTTCAAATTTTAGACATTTTAATGCACATATATTTGTTATGTTAGCTAATGAGCACAGGTTATGAATAGAAACACCTCTGCAATCTTACCAATTGCCCCTGCACCGAAAGTGTCATCGTTGAACTGGTCAATATCATCTTCTTCCTCTACCAACCCTTCCTCCTCCAGGGTGCAGTCCTCGTTCAAGGACTACAAAACAGCACAGAAGACATAATGTGAAGGAAATATGGGTAAATTTGCAATATACACTGGTGGCCAAAAGTTTGGAATAATGAACAGATTTCACTCTTATGGAAAGAAATTGGTACTTTTATTCACCAAAGTGGCATTCAGCTGATCACAGTGTATAGTCAGGACATTAATAATGTGAAAAATTACTATTACAAGTTGATAAAAATGTTCAGAACTTCTTAAACTACTTCAAAGAGTTCGTCCACGTGCAGCAATGACAGCTTTGCAGATCTTGTTATTCTAGCAGTCAGTTTGTCCAGATACTCAGGTGACCTTTCACCCCACACTTCCTGTAGCACTTGCCATAGATGTGTCTGTCTTGTCGGGCACTTCTCACACACCTTACAGTCTAACTGATCCCACAAAAGCTCAATGGGGTTAAGATCCGTAACACTCTTTTCCAATTATCTGTGGTCCAATGTCTGTGTTTCTTTGCCCACTCGAACCTTTTCTTTTAGTTTTTCTGTTTCAAAAGTGGCTTTTTCTTTGCAATTCTTCCCATAAGTCCTCCTGAGTCTTCTCTTTACTGTTGTACATGAAACTGGTGTAGCGGGTAGAATTCAATGAAGCTGTCAGCGGAGGACATGTGAGGCGTCTATTTCTCAAACTAGAGACTCTGATGTACTTATCCTCTTGTTTAGTTGCACATCTGGTCTTCCACATCTCTGTCTGTCTGTGTTAGAGACAGTTGTGCTTTTGTCTTTGAAGACTGTAGTTAAATTGTAGGCAATTTCAAGCATTGTATAGATTCATTCCTCAAAACAATGATTGAATGGTAAGTTTCTAGAGAAAGCAATTTTGTTTTTGCCATTTTTGGCCTAATATTGATCTTAAGACATGCCAGTCTATTGTATACTGTGGCAACTCAAAAACAAGCACAAAGACAATTTCAAGCTTAATTTAGCAAACAAAATATCTTTCGACTGTGTTTGATATAATGGCAAGTGATTTTCTAGTACCAAATTAGCAATTTATCATGATTACTCAAGGAAAAGGTGTTGGAGTGGTGGGGAAATGGGGCCTGTCTAGATTTGATAAAAAATGACCTTTTTCAAATAGTGATGGTACTGTTTTTTTCATCAGTAATGTCCTTAATATACTTTGTGATCAGTTGAATGTCACTTTGGTGAATAAAAGTACTAATTTCCTTTCGAAACAGCAAAATCTGTACATTTTGCCACCAGTGTATGTTAAGGAAAGGTGAGGTTCATTGGGATGCTTGTACACACACTCCGAAACACCATACAGCAGATGAGTGTATTTATCTTATTTATTTCAATTATTTAGTTCCATTGATTACTTAACCCATTTATTAACGTATTAACAAAACACATTTCCAGTACTGATAATGTGAACTAAAAATGTCTGTAACCGCATACTGGCCAGCAAATATCCCCACTCTTACGAGACGAAATGAAATAATAACCCAAAACTGAAAATAAAACTGATCAGTGTGCATTGGTATTAGACGTGCTAGCACGGCCTCGCTAACATGCTAACAAGGCCAAAGGTTTAATATCTCACATCTGGGCCACGCTAAAAACCAAAACACCAGGTATTTATTGGTTACCCGAGATTGCATCTGGAAATGACGTATTTGAACATTACTCGGTATAAACATTAGCTGAATAATTGACAGCAAGGCCTCACAGACCATTTGAGCTTGCTAACAGTTATGACGAAAAACAAAGCTTTGTATTACCCTCAAAAACGTAATGTAATCCTTTTAAACGGCACTTCCCTCACTACTTTAGCTTGTAATACAGCGAACTGAACACTAGCGGATTAAAGAAAAGTAATATTTACCTGAAAACTGATCATGTGTGTGTGTGTTTTTAATATGATCTCGTGCAATTCTGCCGCGCGCACTTGACACGCACCAGATTCCTCACGCGCGCGATTAATGAGATGACTCGCGGCGTGAGTTCAGTCCCCATTTCCGTCTCCATTTACCATTTATGATATTATTATGTTTTATTGAACATGTGATTTATTTAACCCTTGTGCGTCAATTTAAAAAAGTTACTCAAGAGGTCCTTAGAGGACAAAAATGTCCGCTTCAAAAAAAAAACTGACACAATAATATTAAATATTAATATTATTTTACTCTTTTAATGAGTTAATTTTTAACCAACATCAGCCCTGATCATAACTACCAAATTTTCATTCATTTTCAGGATTTTAACCGTTTACATGCCAGCTTTTTAGTTGTTTTTATGATTTTGTATTATTATTATTATTATTATTATTATTATTATTAATAATAATATTATTATTATCACAGTCTGGGATATGTCAGTGACTAGCAGCAACATCTATTTTGATGCATTATTATTTTTTGTGCAGTGTCAGATAAAAAAAAAAAAACATACTCAGGATCTTAGTGCAGGGGCGCCTGCAGGATTTAATCTGAGGGTATGCACAGAAATCAGCCTAATAAACCTTATATCTAAAGGGGGTCCCCTGTGAGATTTTTGCAAGAAATTTGGCCAGGCATTAACCGTGCCTAGAACTATCAAGGCTATAGCACCACTGAGTCAAGAACACAACCAAGATAATTGACTGATGATCTACAGAATTTAAAATTACACAGTCACAGACCTTGACAGCCAACTCGGCAGCCCTGTGTAATTTATGTTTATAGCCAAATAGTATTGATTCAGTTTTGCCAAGATGTAGTAAAAGTTTATTTTCTGAGAGCTGATCGCTTACCTTACTGAGTTCCTCACCTCATTTCTCCTGTATTTTACAAGCATCCTAACCTGAAACCAATAGTGCAGAATCATCAGCATAGAAAAACAAGTTACAATCACAAGCAGCTTTCTTATCATTTATATATAACAAAAACAAAAGAGGACCGAGTACACTTCCCTGCGGTACTCCATTATTTTCAAGTGTCGTCTCTGAAAGTATCCCTCCAACTTCTACACTTTGAGCCCTCCCAGAGAAATAAGAAGTCAACCATGCAATCCCTGTATTTGAAAAACCCATCACACTTCATTTATGTCAAAGTATTGAGTGATTTACTGTATCAAAGGCTTTTTGAAAGTCCAAAAGAACCATACCACACAATTTCCCATCATCAGTCTGTTTCCTTATATGATCTGTTAAATATAGTAAACACGTATCTGTGGAATAAGACTACTTAAAACTTGACTGCAAATCATAAATCAATCTGTTTTTGCATAGAAATTCATACATCTGTTTATACACAATCTTTTCTAAAATGTTTGAAGCCACACTAAGGATGGTAATTCCCAGGATCATAATATCCTGATCATAACTACCAAATATGTATTAATTTTCAGGATTTTAACTCTTTAAATGGCAGTTTGTTTACATAATGCCACTGTTGTTTTTACACACACACACACACACACACACACACACACACACACACACACACACACACGCACACACACACACACGCACACACACACACATTGGGTTTCAATGTTTTATGGGTTTTTTCATAGACACGTTGTTATTTATACTGTAGAAAACTTTATATTCTATCCCCTACCCCTAAACCTAACCTTCACAGAAAACTTTCTGTATTTTTACATTTTCAAAAAACATAATTTAGTATGATTTATATACATTTAATGATTTATTATACATTATTTATTCAATTGTACTGCAGTGCTCTATAATACAGCAAACAGAAAATAGGTGAAAAGCTTGTATTTACTCCATAGGCTAAACAAGAGGAAAAATGGCGCCATCTGGTGGAAAATATTACAAATGTAAATTTTGAAGCTCCGGAGTGAAAGCATAATACCACAGAATTCATGATTTTCATCACTGGGATCAAATATTGCATTTTTAATGGGTTTCAATGAGGACATTTTTGTCCTGAAGGTCCGAGTGTAACTATTTTGTTTAAACAGTTCCCCCAAAAATACACACATTTAGCAAAACTTATGATGTTACCATTAAAGGTTGCAAAAGGGTTAATATCTCATACAGTGTTTTAGAAAGAATGTCTAGAGGAGAACAGTTGTGGCTGTTAAATCTGGGCTTGCACATTTGAAATCAAAAATCAAACTGGAATATGTACAGAATTCCCATTGGAATTCCTATCTATAATTCTTGAGTCCTTAATCCTATTAGAACATTTAGTAAGGTTTATCAGAGCTTTATTTATGTTGTATTGCTTCTGTATATTTTGAAGAAATCTTACTGGAAGCTAGTTTTAAAATCCCCAAAGATTTATTTTTGCAAGATATAAAGAAGCCTTTTATCCTATTAGTTATTGTAATAGCACTATTGGGAACAGTATGTGTTTAAAAAGAAATCCAATAAGGATTGGTTCCATATTAAGTAAGAGATACCAATATGAATGTACTTTTTTGACTAAAGGATAACATGAGTAATAATGAGCCACTAACAAAAAAGTACCATGGTGTTTTTCAAAGTACTGTGATTATATGTGACTCAAGCCTAGAATTATAAACTGTGCAACAAGTGACTGATGGCCAGAACTTTGAAAGTCCAAAAAGCACATAAAGGCAGCATAAATGTAATTCACATATCTCCAGTTGAGATATTATATGTGTGGGTGAGGAACAGATCAATATTTATGTCCTTTTTTTACTATAAATTCTTATAAAATGCAAATCGCAAAAACAAAAGAAGAAGAATGTGGAAGTGAAAGTAAAAGTAGAGATTTATAGTACAAAATGACTAAAATATTTATCTGTTTCTCACCCTAACTAACTCATTTTCTTAAATGCATCAATGAGACACCACAGAATAAGTGTAATATCTGATATAATGTGGGCTGACATAGCTGCGATGCCCACACACCGCCAGTCTCTGCATACCTGGTAGCGCCCGCTCTCAAAACAGTTCGGGTGGATTATGAGGACCCACTTTATCGACCAGCTGTGGGTTAAACACTTCTGAATGACAAGCGCTTTGTTCAAAGAATTGTGTGCCAAGGACGGACCATTCGGTTGGCTAGTCACATCAAGCTATCGTACACTTATAACACACGCACGAATGGTCAAAACATGTAATTGTGTTTCCATCACCTTAATGCACATATTAACCAGCAGACATATCTCCCTGTAGCTCAAGACTGGTTGCCCACTGAAGCTAAGCAGTCAAGTTGAGCCTGGTCAGTACCTGGATGGGAGACCTCCTGGGGAAAACTGGTTGCTGCTGGAAGGTATTTGGGAGGCCAGTAGGGGGTGCTAACCCTGTGGTATGTGTGAGTCCTAATGTCCCAGTATAGTGATGGGGGTCACTATACTGTAAAAAGGCACCATTCTTCAGATGAGCCATTAAACTGAGGTTGTGACTCTCTGTGGTTGTTAAAAATCCCAGGGCACTACTCGTAAAGAGTAGGGGTGTAACCCTGGTGTCCTGGCTAAATTTCCCCCATTGGCCCAGCCCCTTCTCAATCATGGCCTCCTAATAATCCCCATCCACTAATTGGTGCTAAAACTCTCCTCTCTCCACCAATAGCTGGTGTGTTGATCATACTGGTGCACTATGGCTGCTGTCTCATCATCCAGGTGGATGCTGCACACTGGTGGAGGTTGAGAAGAATCCCTTGTTCACTGTGTAAAGCACTTTGAGTGTAGTATCTGAAAAAGTGCTATATAAATGTAACATTCCTTCATTAATTTAACGAATGCGAAACTCATCCTAGTGCATAACATTTTAAGTGAATTTAGAAAGTTTATTCGCAAATCAAGCGTTTTCATTCAGGAATTCTTATGCGCAATTGCATAAAAATAGTTGAATGGAAACCCACCTCATACAAGCCTGGTTTATGTGAGCAAACTGAGCAGGTTTTGGCGGGCAATTTTTAAAACTAAATATGACTCCATTTGGATTTACAAAAGTTTTTATTAAACTAAAATTTACTAGGATTTAAACCTGAAACAACAGTCTTTAAACATCAATAAAAAATAAAATAAAAAAAAAGTAAATGCTCACTTATAAATTTACAACAGTCTTTCCAATATATTTTGTGTAAATAGACGACCCACAAGCTGTTTCGCAAACGCAATGGGGTTTCCCTTTTAGACTACTGGTGACGTCACGTTCGATTAAATTCTCGCGATAGTTCGAGACCGGGCCAGCTTTGTGGGAACAGTGTCAACAAAAAGCCGGGGGGCCTCGGATGTGGTGTTCTCGCTCTAATTGGAAAGTTTCGGATCAAACCTATCCACATTATAGGTTAATACACGTATTTCCTTGGGGACTGCTCGCGATCAGAGCAAAGTACGTAAATCTTTCCGCCTATTATGTCACAAACAGAACTTAGCATGGAGCAGCAGCGGGAAGAGCCGAGCCAACTCGACTCGGCCGGTCCGGCAGAGGTGAGGGGACCCTTTCCCATCTCATGCAATTCTTAATCACCCTCTAGTTCACCTGGTACTCTAAAAGACGAGCGGATGAAACGCGAAAAGAAGCGCGTGTCTCGAGTGTGGAGTTGAAAGTTTCTGTTAGCTTGTTTTGTTCCTGCTCAGATGAATGGAGGAGCTGCTTTGGCGTCCATTTCACACGTATTGACACTCAGAATATCATTATACATGATTAAACGGCACTCTTAGTCTGTTTTGGAGTTAAGACGGGTGCCTTTCGCTATTTGATTATTAACACGTTTTTTTTTTGCTGAGAAACTGAATTTGGCTAGTTGATT
This sequence comes from Xyrauchen texanus, assembly GCF_025860055.1. Lineage (NCBI taxonomy): Eukaryota > Metazoa > Chordata > Actinopteri > Cypriniformes > Catostomidae > Xyrauchen > Xyrauchen texanus. The sequence continues at coordinate 3,716,774 of NC_068280.1, read as the reverse complement.
GTGTTGGTATTATGTGACTCTCAGAGCAGTATTTAATTCAGAAAACTCCACTGGACTTTATATAATACATATTCTGTCATATATTTCATATGACCGTCTCAACAATTATTAACATCTATCCAGCTAATGTAAGCTCGTCCTATTGCTATAGTGAAGTTGTGAAACATTCACTTAGAAATGCTTTAAAAATAGAAACTTTCTTGGTGTACTTACTGTAGGATGACTCTCAGCGCGAGATTACCCGCCACCTAAAACGAAGCGCATCGCTGTTAAAGTGGTTTGAAACTGGTTTGAATTCGAATCGCGCATCTCTAACCGCTGTAACGGTCGTCAAAAACACAACTTTTGTAAACGCATAAATCTATAGCATACATGTCTTTTTTCTGCCATACTGTTTGTCAAAATGTATTGCCTCCGTTGACCATGAGGGTAGGTCATTTTTGTTACTTTAAGATGCCATGAAATGAAAATGTGTTCACTTTGAGGTCAGCTAGTATGCTCCTAAATGTTGACCATTATATTTTAGCAGCAATACGCATCTAAAATTCACTGTCTTTCTTTTCTGGGAAAATGGACCAAAAATATTGGTGACATCATCTTGCACTCTGGGGTGTATCCACATTTTGTCCAATCAAATGCTCTAGAATGAGATTGTCACTCACACTTAAAGCTGAAATATGTAACTTTTTAACCATTAAAATACTTATATCCCAGTTTAACCCTTGTGCGTCAATTTAAAAAAAGTTACTCGGAGGTCCTTAGAGGACAAAAATGACTGTCAAAAAACTGCCATAATAATATTATATATTAATAATAACAAACATCAGTCCTGATCATATCTTCCAAATGTTCATTCATTTTCAGTATTTAAACCCTTTAAATGCCAGTTTGTTTTATATAATGCCACTGATGTTTTTACACACACACACACACACACACACACACACTTCTCAATACACACATACAAAACACACTCTGATATCCATACCTACACACCCACACAATTTTGGCTGCATCATTTATTAAATTTGCCTGCAGTGCTCTCTGGCCTAGTCCACACTGAGATGGTGTTTTTGTCCGTGAAAACAGAGCTTCTTGAAAACACACTCCAAAGTAGATAAATTTGGAAAATGCTGTTTTCACGTTGTAGTGCGGACTGTGAAAACGGATGCTTTGGAAAATGATGACGCATTTTTAGTCATGTGATCTCCAACCAAAACAATCAAGATGGCGGCCTGTGTTATAGCAGCGCTGTTGTGCCTGATACTCACTTTGATAGCGTTGTTTAAAAATAAATGTCACTTTGTACAACCTTCACATTGCGTTCCTTCAAAGGTGAAGGGAAGTTTACTCTGAATTGGTGTCCGGCGACGATACGCAAGGACACTTGCGTTGCAGACCTCACATGCAGTGGGGATTTCCCGCATGTGCAGTGACACGATTTAAGCTTTTTCGTACATTTCAGTGTAAACGAGCAACTTTTGGAAAGCGCTTGAAAACGTTAGTGTGGATGGAGAGCGTTTTGAAACGAAAACACAGTTTTCAAATGTAGCCAGATTAATGTAGACATAGCCTATAATACACCAAACAAAAACATTGGGAAAAAGCTTGTATTTGCTCCATAGGCTAAACATGATAAAAATGGTGCCATCTGGTGGAAAATATTAAATATTACAATTTTGTAGTCAGGGCTCCAGAATGAAATCATAATATCATAGAATTCATGATTTTATGCTTTAATGGCACTGGGATCAAATATTGCAGTTTTAATGGGTTTCAATGGGGACATTTTTGTCCTGAAGGCCCCGAGAGTGACTATATTGTGTTCACAGTGTAGTATAGATGTATTATAGGAGCTGAGGTTGAAGTCTCTGTGGCGCTATGAAAATTTCTGTTTGTTTTGAACGACCGAATTTGACCTGTCCCAACAACATTAATAATAATAATAATTAGTTACATTTTACATAGTGCTTTTCTAGACACTCAAATTGCTTTACATAGTAAAGGTCGAATCTCCTCAACCACCACCAATGTGTAGCATCCACTTGGATGATGTGGCCGCAGCCATAGTGTGCCAATAGTGTGAATTGTGGGCGGGACGCTCTGACTGTTTGATCAACTGCAGTCGAGGGGTGTATTTAGAAAGCTGTTTTGAAAACGTTGATTATTTTTGCAATTCTGTTCAGTGGCTCTAGTGTTGCAGAAATAACATGTTTCAACTTTAAGGCCAAAGTATACTTCGCGTTGCTGAACGCTCCGTGCACAGTATGCATCCACATCTGGGCGCATCATTGGCGAAATATATTGGAAATTGCCTGTTAGGGATGTGCATGAATAGTCGAATACTCAATTTAAAAATAGACGATCCCTCGACATCCATCCCCAACCCCCTATTTAAATAGGAAATGGGTAAACATGAGAAACTCTCATGTACATTTTCTCTTTCAAGCGTCATATAGTAGCATCACTGTGTTTTTCAACTCAATTGTTCTTTTCTTTAAGGATGATACATCAGAAAATGGACGTGATGAAGCATCGGACACAGCATTGGATAGTGAAGCGCAGTCGTCATCACCTCCTTCGGAGGAGAAAGGGGACCAACCGGGTGGTTATGAAGAAAAAGTGGTAATTCATTTAGCTTTCCATTACAACCAATGCAGCTTCAATTGGACACACACACACACACACACACACATATAGCAGTTTTCTGTAATGTTCGCTTCAAACATATAATGCTTTGTTTATACAGCTAACAGACCGGACCAACAGATTCGAGTACCTCCTGAAGCAGACTGAAGTGTTTGCTCATTTTATTCAACCAGCTGCCCAGAAGACCCCGACCTCACCACTGAAGATGAAGCCAGGCCGACCTCGCATTAAACAGGACGAGAAGCAGAACCTTCTCTCTGTCGGAGAGTGAGTTTCCCCTCTTCGTTTCCGCAATAGTGTCAACTCTACGGCTTTGCTCCAAAACCTAATGGACTGTCTTCTATGGCAGCCTCCAAACTAGATTGGAGCCTCATAAGTGACACACAAGAGACTCAACTCACAATTGAGTTTGGTGTTAGAATGCTACTACGCTAACAACGTAACGCTCAAAGCATAAAGACGAGACAAAGCACAAATGTAGGGTGAAATAGTTCAATGTAATAGTTAGTGAACAACTTCTTACAGATACTTTTTTGACATTGACAGAACGATATGGCTTGGATGTACTTTCCATTGAGCTCATCGTGAGACATTCTGAGTTTGCGGTTTTGTGAAGAATACTATTAATGATGCCTTAGAATTTGGCCAAAATGAGGTCTCTTAAGCCCGAAGTATACTTCGGTTTTTACGCGAATGCTTGGCATCTGTGTACGTCTGTGAATGCTAGCCTTTCAAAGTACGGTTTATTTGACTGTGCGCACAAACGCAGATGGTTGGCGCATGCGTGCTACGACTGCTATGAGATACTGGACTATTGTATTCCTTCAAACTCAAGTTATACATATGCAGGTATCTTCCGAGTTCCTCACACACACACACACACACACACACACGCTCTTGACGTGCACATCCACTGCTTTTTTTCCACATAGTCATCTCCTGTTTTTTAGCGACGATTACATCTAACGCTTTTTTCGTGACCGCAACGGCTCAACTGTGAGTGCTGTGACCTTGTGGATCCACTAATTAGCGCAAGTAATTCCAGGCTATATGCATACTGCTTGTTCAGACTGTGTGATTAGAAAAATCTGTCCGCATGCGTTCAGGAATTTGCGTTGCGCGTCCTGTACGCAGATACCTAGGGTTCACGTCTGACCGATGTATAATTTGGGCTTTAGATGGCCAAATGGTAACTTACAGAGTCCATGTGTTAGCAGTTTGTACATAAGGTAATAGCTCACTGATTGTGTTCTTTCCTCAGTAACCGTCACCGTCGCACTGAGCAGGAGGAGGATGAAGAGCTGCTCAGTGAGAGCAGCAAAACCACCTGTGTATGCACTCGTTTTGATGATTCACCTTCCTGTGAGTTCAACACACATCAAAAATGTGCAATATTGTGTGTGTGTGTGCGCGCGTGTGAAATGTACACATCAATCAGCCCAACATTAAAACCACCTGCCTAATAATGTGTAGGTCCCCCTCGTGCTGCCAAAACAGCGCCAACCTGCATCTCCGAATCATTCAGAGATGATATTCTTCTCACCACAATTGTACAGAGCGGTTATCTGAGTTACCGTAGACTTTGTCAGTTCGACAAATCCCAGGAGATCAGCAGTTACAGAAATACTCAAACCAGCCCGTCTGGCACCAACAATCATGCCACACTCCAAATCACTGAGATCACATATTTTCCCCATTCTGATGGTTGATGTGACTATTAACTGAAGCTGCTGACCCATATCTACATGATTTTATGCAATGCCCTGCTGCCACATATTTGCTGATTAGAACAGTGTTTCCCAACCTTTTTTCTGACACAGCACACTTTTTACGACTAAAAATATTCTACGGCACACCACTATCGCACATAGGCTAACCATCATCAATATTTTTCCTTTTCAAGAACTTGTCCATGTTTTCTGTCTGTCTTAATAGCGTGTTCTCTTGTAATGTTTGAAATTCTGCCATGCAAAAAGAAAAAAAAAGAAAGTCGCAGAGTGCTTGCATTAGACTTTCGGGTCGTAAAAATTCTGTCATAATCTATTATTACCCGTCATTTTAATTTTCATATTTTAATGATAATAAGACATTTAATAGCTTTTATTTTCATTCATATTTTCATTTTTAATCATGAACTTACAGGACGAGCATACAGCAGAGTATGCATTTATTTATGAAGAGAACAGATGAACAACAGAGACAAGAAGCAGATTAATGTTTCTGCGGAGGACACTAAGACACGACATATGAACAACGCAATATTACAAAAAACAAATACGATTAAAATATGCGTAAAAAATATACTGAACAGAACTCAATCGACAACTCAAACCTTCCTCCTGGTCCGCATCGACTTAAACTCGCCTGTGCGTAATCAAACACATCAAGGGAGAATGATACGGAGGCGATTGTCATTCAATTTTGTGTCTTTATCTCGGACGGACGACTTCTCGTGGCAGTTTTAATTTGGTTCTGGAGGCTGAACCCAGCGTCATGCGCCGCATCACCCTCCACATGACAAGAGTTGCAGAAAGCGTCACAGAGGGGCGATTTTACCAGTTTGCCACTTAAAAAAGCAACAGGTGTGCACAATAAACACTGAAAGCATGTATTTGGAAGAGAGAAAAAAGCGCGCCGTTGCTTTGAGGGCAGAAAGTAATAAAAGGACTCGTTTATGTGTTTAAGAGTTTTCTTGGTGAATTTAAATGAGTTCAATAACTGGGGTCTCTGATATTCATAAACAATAAGGAAATTGAGACATTCAATGTCTCTTCAGAAATTTGGACAGTTTTTAAATATTTCTTGTTGCTTAATACTCTCAAAGACATTATCGGTGAAGCAAAAACATGTGTGACGTCACTTCATAGACTTCAATGTATTCTGCAGCGCTGACGTGAGTCATGTGATGACCCTTTACACGTATAAACATCACTCACTTTTGCACATTAATCATTATTCTTCACAATCACAAACGTGATCAATTATGGTTTCAAAATGGTGAATTTCTCCGAAAGGTGAGTTTGGATCCCTGAAAAAATTTTTTTCATGCATTTATTTATTTTGTGGCGTTTGATCATTTTCCACGGCACACCTGACAATCTTTTGGTTGGGAAACACTGGATTAGATCACCGTATGGATGATTGTTGGTGTCAGACGGGCTGGTTTGAGTATTTCTGGGATTTTCACACACAACAGTCTCTAGAATTTACTCCGAATGGCGCCAAAAACTTAAAAACATCCAGCAGCAGTTCTGCGGACACAAACACCTTCTTGATGAGAGAGGTCAACAGAGAATGGCCAGACTTGTTTGAACTGACAAAGTCTACAGTAACTCGGATAACCACTCTGTACAACTGTGCTGAGAAGAATATAATCTCTGAATGCTATTCTGAGATGTGGGTTGGCGCTGTTTTGTTGGCATGAGTGTTTGTTGCAGCTGTTCAGTGTACATGTATGCATATATATATATATATATATTTTTTTTTTTTTTGATGTACAAATAAATAAATAAATTATAAATATTTATAGAAGATCCTACTCTACATACATTATTTCATTCATTCTTTGCACTTTTGGTTCATGCACCACAATAAACTTATTTTGACAGATGTGAAATCCGGCAAACTGAGAGACTACCAGGTCCGTGGATTGAACTGGCTCATTTCACTGTATGAGAACGGAATCAATGGAATCCTTGCTGATGAAATGGTATGAATCTGTAGTTCCCTGGAAATATCACACCGTTCTAAAATTGTGATTTCCAGGCCTGAATAAGTCATGAAATCTTGCCTTTTGTTAATATGCATGTTCATAGTGTTTCTTCAACTTTGGGCAGTTTCACGTTCTAGGGATTGATTTTTATTAAAACGAACAGATTTCCACATTTTCCTTTTAGTTTTAAGGTCTCATTAATAATTAGAAACCTTTTTTACCAAGCCATCATCAATTATTTTTAGTTCTTTTAAATGCCTTTTTATATATTTGACTGTTTTACCCTTGTCCCAGACAGGCCATACTTTCAATATTAATCCATAAAAATACAAATTATTACATGTTTAAAACTATGATAAAATAAATGGTCAAATAAACAAACCATTTCAGTAGTAATTGTGGGAAATATTTCTGTAAGTGTTTCTAAAAACAGCTGTTCCACAGTTTTGGCGTCATTTCTACGACAGCAAACCGTTTTAATGAGAAAAATGTTAAAGGAGACTTTATTCCAGAAGTTCACAATGCTGAAAGTGCCCAAAGTTGAAGAAACGCCCAGTTATGTTTAGTTCTAAAAAGTTTTATTGGCCAGAAATTGATTTTTGTGCGTGCATCACTATAAACGATCTAGTAATCATAAACCACTAGAAAAGTGCTTCAGAGATTAGATCAGTCATTTGTCAAAATGACTGTGAGAACCCCGTTTCATCTCTATCATAAATATCTCACACTTATTCTGTTTCGTCCTGTGCTTTTAGGGTCTTGGTAAAACTCTTCAGACCATCTCTCTGCTGGGCTACATGAAGCACTATAGGAACATTCCTGGACCTCACATGGTTCTGGTTCCCAAGTCCACCCTCTATAACTGGATGAATGAGTTCAAGCGCTGGGTCCCCTCTCTACGAGCAGTCTGCCTCATTGGTGACCGGGATCAAAGGGTAAGAAATGGAGTGATTCCCAGTGCTGATCTGAAAGAAGAATTTGAAACGTATGAAAAAGTGTGTGATCATTGTGCTCTATATTGATGTATTGCTTTGTCTCCTATCTGTAGAATGCCTTCATCCGTGACACACTGTTGCCAGGTGAATGGGACGTGTGCGTTACCTCCTATGAGATTCTAATTATTGAGAGGGCCGTCTTCAAGAAGTTCAACTGGAGGTATCTGGTCATTGATGAGGCCCATCGTATCAAGAATGAGAAATCAAAGGTTTGCAATCACATCTATAAAGTTTATGCCATGTTTAACCACTTCAGCTACTGTAATTTGGATATGTTTCTTTTACATCTCAGAATCCAGAAACAATGGATTGTTTTGGGAGTATTCATCAAACTGTTTGTTTGTCTCAGCTTTCAGAGATTGTGCGAGAGTTCAAGACGACGAATCGATTGCTGCTGACTGGAACACCACTGCAAAACAACCTTCACGAGCTGTGGGCGCTGCTCAATTTCCTGCTTCCAGATGTCTTTAACTCATCAGAGGTGCTGCTTGCACTCCTTTCTTTCTTACCTACTGTCACTTAAGCAAATGTACACGTTTAATGATTATTTGCTGGCATGGTTGGGTAATGTTACTTTTAAAAGTAACTTGTTAGAATATTGCATTACTCCTTAAAGTAAATTAAAGTTGTTTTATTATGGAAAGTAAAGTGTTACATTTGCGTTCAGAAGCCACTGGTTGATTGCATACATCTTCAAAGGTGCATGCTGATGCAACTTGAATAGAATCATCTTTAATGCTACCAAAATGAATCAAACTACTTGTTTATTATAAAACAAAATGTGAAATCTTTTTAGCTGCGTACACAATCGATGTAGAACGTTGTTCGGAGCCACTGATCCGGAGTCAGCTTTTCTCATCCCATTCTCCCAGTTACGGGAAGCAGTCACAGAGCGTTTCGGCTGCATGAATCAGTGAATTGAGCGAGTATTTCACCCCATGTATCATGTCGTGTCCAGTGGAAGAGTAGTCTTTATAGTACTTCTGCCTAAACACGTTTACTGATTTTTTAAAATTGTATTATGCAGTGTTTATTAACACATGAATCAACCGCGTTTCACATAACCGAATGTTGACCTCATATTACGCTAAAACACTAAATGTGCATGCGCGTTAGCGAGTTGATTTGACAGCTGATGTCTGAAAGGGGATTATCTCTTTTACCTGCAAGGCGGGACTTCCTTTCTACATCCATTGACTGTTGGCTGCTAGAGCGCTTTGGTTGGCCGTTCCAGTTTCTCCCAATCATTTAAACAGGAGTGACTCGTCTCTGCTAAATAGTCTCTGGCCTCACACTCTATAGAACTACAATACCCATCATGCACTCCGTCTCCTCCCTGAAGTTTGCACACTTTTACTCCTGATTTCTTGCAATACAGGGACAGTAGAGGTGTACAAAAGCAATGTGTTACTTATTTAAAAAGTAACTCCGATATTATGGTCTAAAATAAAATGTTGCATTATTTTGCTTGTTACTCGAATAAAGTAATCTGATTATGTAACATGCGTTACTTTTATTGCGTTACCCCATACACTTTGCTGGTATTTAAGTTTTGAACTTATGCAATTTCTTTACTAAGATGCTCCATTTGCAGCTGAATGTATTATGTGTGAGTAAACTTAATCCTATTTAATGTTTAGAATCTGCTTTTGGATTATATATTTTTAGGCCGTAGATATGTTAATTCTTTGCGATTTAATTGTATAAAAATAACACTTAAAAACGCATTTAATCATGTCTTTGATCCACAATAAGGAATTTTCCTACCATCTGAGCAATTCAAGATTAAAGTACCACCTGTATTCAGCAAAGGGCAGGAGGGTTCAACCGATTTTGCTGATACCAATAACTAAGATTAATCGGCCAATAGTTTTTAAAACTGATTTATTCAATGTTATAACATTTTCTTTGTTTTTCCTGTGATGGGCACAGATATAAATGCTACAAGAGTCCAAAATGGGTACAATCCCAGATGGAGGTTTGTTGTGCAACCAAAATCCCAATAATATTCAGAAAAAAATTAAGATTTGGTGCATAACGTGACGGTTTTAACTACATGCAAGCCCAAAATACACTGATATTTTGAAATAAATATGATAATTATTTTGAAATGTCTGTTCCCCCAAACAGAACATGAACTTTTACAGTCATCTACAATGTATTAAAATAAACCTTGTCATTTGGGCTAATAAATACTGTATAAGCAGTAATACATTAACAGTAGATCATCATTAATCAAAAGTACATCAACAGAGCTCGCTTGTCCATTATCCGGTATTATAAAATACATTTTTCCTTTTCTCTAGCGACACTGTCAGACGAACTCAACAATCAATAAATGTTACCTAAATAAACGTTCAACAATGTCTATGCTTCATATGTGTGTTTTTTAAATAATTCATAATAATCTAGTATTTAGTCCATAAACAGCGGTTATTACAGTTCTAGCCCATATACTCACCAGATGAAGGGTTTGGCCACAGAGGAACATGGAGAGAAAAAAAGGTATTGGCTATTATAGATTTTTCAGCTATCTAGTAGTTCCAAAAAGCAACTATTGGCACCGATCTGTCATAAAACCGATATATTGACGGCCCTTTAGGGGGCAGTAAACGAAACTCCAGGTATTTAGGCAATGCGCTGCTGTACAAACAACAAACCAAACTCATCTGCCACAATAATGTAATGCATTTTAATGATCTGAATTATTGTTTATATATAATTATTTACTCATATTAAATAATTGTTATTTAGGGGCTTTCTTAGCAAATATTATATATGTGATTTAATTTAAATTAATCTGCATTTCATTTAATTACATTAAATCTTATTTGATTGACAGTCCTGATTATTTTTTCTTTTGTCTTTATATTTTGTGTGTGTGTGTAGGATTTTGATTCCTGGTTTGACACCAATAACTGTCTGGGAGACACAAAGTTAGTGGAACGTCTTCATACTGTGAGTGTGATTTCCTTACAAATCCACAAACACCTGCTCATCATATGCATTCGTACCTAACACATCTCCTAATGGGACAGGTACTGCGTCCGTTCCTGCTGAGACGTATCAAAGCCGACGTGGAGAAATCTCTCCTCCCCAAAAAGGAAATTAAGATGTATATTGGGCTCAGCAAGATGCAAAGAGAATGGTAAATATTAATACTGTATATCTGAAATGTATGATCGGAGCTTGATCCTTCAATCAGAGGAACCATCATTCCAACCAAACCATTGTTGCAAAGTAGATTTAAAATATTTAATACAAGAATTAAAACGTAGTAAAGATCAAGGCATGATTTTCCATGCTATTCATTACATGATCATTTTTCATTTATATGCACTAATATAACATTGCATAGTAATAAATAGCAATATTTACATGCATATACTTTTACTAAAACAACACTTTTGAAAAGGTTTGAGCAAAAGTCAGGCCTAAATTAGTTATTTATTTGCAAAAATAGATCTTTAAAACCATGTATAGTATTTTTATCATTATACTTGTTTTTTCACCATGAAAATAGCCATGGAAGCTTGCATTGTATGGACCAACAGAGCTGAGATATTCTTCTACAAATCTTCATTTGTGTTTTGCAGAAAAAGAAAGTCACACACATTTGGGATGGCATGAGGGTAAATAAATGAGACGTTTTGGGTGAACTATCCCTTAATACAGTTCATGTACATGAATCCTCAAACAAACCAATCCTGAATCAACAAACCAATTCAATAAAATGAATCAAACTTCCCTATGCTTCTTATGAGAGGACGAGGACTGTTTGGGAGAGCTTCATATAAATGAATCGTTCAAATGAACCGATTCACTGAAATGAGTAGGACTTTCTAAAGATTCATATGAAAACGAGCACGTTTGATCAGTGTCGTCGTCTTGAAATGTGTTCACATAAAGTGAGTGAATGCGTCGGGATAATGTTTACATTCCGAGACATTTTGCGAATGGAATCTTATTTTTCCAGGACAGACAGCCAAAAACTGCGACCATCCCGGGAAAACGTGGATGGATGGCAACTCGACATGTGCGCTCTTTACAGCACATACAGCGATCAGCCACAACATTAAAACCACCTCTGTATTATTGTGGAGGTCCCCCTCATACCGCCAAAACAGCACCAACCCGCATGTCAGAGTGGCATTCAGAGATGATATTCTTATATGTCTTAGATATATCTGAGTTACTGTTGACTTTGTCAGTTCGAACCAGTCTGGCCATTCTCTGTTGACCTCTCTCTGAACTGCCGCTCACTGGATGTTTTTTGTTTTTGGCACCATTCGGAGTAAATTCTAGAGACTGTTGTGTGTGAAAATCCCAGAAATACTCAAACCAGCCCGTCTGGCATCAACAATCATGCCACAGTCCAAATCACTGAGATCACATTTTTACTCGCACAACCACACACATGTGAGATTTTGAAAGTAGAGTATAAAGTATTTGTTTGGCAAATAAATGCTATTTAAGTACATTAACAAAGTATTACTTTACCCCACTGATTTGATATTGCCAGGAAAATCATTCATATTTGATATCGTCCAACCCTAGCTTCATCTACAAGAATTTGAAATATGTAGGAACAAAAAGTTCAATATAAACGTCAACATTGAGCGATGGGAAAACCGTTCTTTCCTTTTAATGTGAACCCACAGAGTTATAATTAGCCTGTCATTATTTCTTTTCAGGTACACCAAGATTTTAATGAAGGATATTGACATTCTGAACTCAGCTGGTAAGACAGACAAAATGCGCCTGTTGAATGTGCTGATGCAGCTGAGAAAATGCTGTAACCACCCGTATCTGTTTGATGGAGCCGAGCCCGGCCCGCCCTACACTACTGACCTCCACTTGGTGGTCAACAGTGGCAAGATGGCTGTCCTGGACAAGCTGCTGCCCAAGCTGAAAGAACAGGGTGAGAAAAACCAGCCGTCAGGAACTATATTTTGCAGAGAAATGGGAATTTTTTTTTCACCCTTAGAAAAATTTATATTCCATAGTAGTTGCCTTTTATATGATGTGGTGTCCAAATCGTAGCAACTGCGAAGCTAACGTTAATTTAACATTAGTCAGGTCTGGATAAACACAGACTACGTGTTTTCTCGCCAAACCGTTTGGTGCACAGTTTACACACATAACTCGTGTTGCATAAAGTATATTAAATCTTTAAAATTCAAATGGTATGAAATTACAACTATAGCCAGTAGATGGCTGCAGAGGTCCAAACATTTACCAGGCTGTAGCAAACAGAATATTTTTTTTTTTTTAAGATTTTATCACAAGTTATGCATTTGTGTATATATAGTATATTTAGAGATCTAATCAGACAAATAAAAATATATAAATTTAGTAAAAATTTAGCATTTTTTTGTTTTAGGTGTTTTAAATGACGGACTATATCAAGGCAAAATCCAATATTTTGAAATGTGCACCAAAAAAAATACAAAATGTGTCAATGTGATCAAATTAATTGATCTGTCAAATATATTTGCCGCTTTGTTTACAGGGTTCACAGAAGTGCTTAGATTTGGCTTTTAGAAATTTTAGTACTGGAATCCCTGGAAATCACCTTTCACATTTCTTCTGTCTAATGTGTGTCCATCAAAGAATCCATGTACTCCACTTTTACTGAATGTGTCTTTTAATATTCTTTCTGATATTTACAGTTAGTTGTTGATCAAAAAGTAATAAAATAAAATGAATCGCATATTGAATGGATGTGGTAAGAAAACTGCAACTCCCCTGTCATTAATGTCTGCTGAACGAAACACTTGTGTGTGGGGGGGTTTGCTTGTTGAAACCGCTACCATTCTTAAAGAGACGGTACCATTTTATCACTTTTTAAACAGACAATTTCAAACAGTGATGGCTCATATCTTTATTTTATATGCCATTTCACAACATAAGTTTATGGCAAGTATATAAAAAAAATTTGTAAAGCTCAAATGTGGAATAATGACAAAAAAACGATAAAAATAAATAGAATATAAATGGCAAATTTTAAGACTCTTTCATGACACTTAATGAAAATCAATCAAAAATTAACCATAATTGTAAGTGGTGTACAGCTTGAAACTCAAAATACAAAATGCATATTTTTCTGCAATCAAAGATTTATTTATGCAAAATATGATTTTCTGATGTGAACTTGAAAACATCAACATTGGAGAAAACTTCGTACTGTTAACCGTACTGTTTAAATATTTATTTACTACACATATATATAATATTGTGCATGAGAGAACTTGATTCTGATGAGAAATTGTCATTTGCATTTTGCAAATTTTTCAAAAAAATAAATGACAAATTTAAGTGTTATATGGAATTGAGGTTTTTCAAATCGTGAACCTCTTTATCATATATTGAACTGAATTTTAAGATGACTATAACGTCCCATGTCTACTGCCCCACTAATGGCTTCTTTGATATACTGCTGTATAAATGATATAGCTGAATCTCTGAACATTTCTCCTTAATGTTTGGCAGGCTAGTGCCTTGCATGGCAGCTCTGCCACCATGTGTGTGTGAATGGGTGATTGCGACACAGTGTAAAGTGCTTTGGTAACCTCTAAGGCTAAAAAAGGCGCTGTATATGTGCAGACCTTTTACCATTTAATGTCGAAATTTGACAAAGTCCAAATTGCCTTGATTTGGTGTTTTAAATGTGTTTTTTCCTTGCAGGCTCCCGTGTGTTGATCTTTAGTCAGATGACCAGGGTGCTGGACATTCTGGAGGATTACTGTATGTGGCGTAACTACGGTTACTGTCGTCTGGATGGACAGACGCCCCATGAGGAGCGACAGGTATGAAAATCATCTTCATGTGTTACATCACTTTAAATTTTCATGTATGTGTGATTGTTGAGCAAAAACATCAAACGGAACTGTTTCAACTAATGGAGAATAAAGAAAAGTCCATTTTTGAGGTCATCTTTATGCTAGAGTACTCCTAAAAGTTTACAAAATTATCACATCCTCTTGGAATAATGCATTTCCAAACTTTTTCTCCCCAATTTGGAATGCCCAATTCCCAATGTGCTCTTAGTCCTCATGGTGGCGTAGTATGAATCTCAGTTGCCTCCACATCTGAGACCGTCAATCTGCGCATTTTATCATGTGGCTTGTTGAGTGCATTACCACAGACACGTAGCACATGTGGAGGCTTCACGCTATTCTCCGCGGCATCCACACACAACTCGCCACGCGCCGCACTGGGAGCAAACCACATTATAGCGACCACGAGGAGGTTACCCCATTTGACCCTACCCTCCCTAGCAACCGGGCCAATTTGGTTACTTGGTAGACCTGGCTGGAGTAACTCATCACTCCCTGGATTCAAACTCGCGACTCCGGGGGTGATAGTCAGCGCCAATACTCGCCGAGTTAATCAGGCCCCCTGTTGATTTATCATTTTGACCAGCTATCACCAACTAGTGATAGGAAATCCATATTTCACCCCAACTTCTGGTTTTCAGAGGAAATACATCAACACAGTAAAGAGAACTACACTTGTGAAGCCATTCCGGGGGTCTTTAATAATAAACAAGGATCAATGAGTGACCATAAAAATGAAACTAGTAATAATATACTCTGTAAAACCTTTTATCTTTCCTCATCTCATCCTCAGGTCTCTATCAATGCCTTCAATGAGCCCAACAGCTCAAAGTTTCTATTCATGTTGAGCACCAGAGCTGGAGGACTCGGTATAAATCTGGCCACTGCTGATGTTGTCATCATCTACGACTCTGACTGGAATCCTCAAGTGGATCTTCAAGCTATGGTCTGTGTGCACAATAGTCGTAATAACCATTAAAACTAATTACGTAATTACTTTCCTCTACTGACCAGTTGATTGTGAATGCGAAACGACTCCTTTTCACTTGCAGACAGTGTTAAACCTCGTCTGGATTGGAAATTAAAGGTTGGGTTACTAATTTCCATTGTGTTTTCTCTGTTCAGGACCGTGCTCACAGGATTGGTCAAAAGAAACAGGTCTGTGTGTTCCGTTTTATCACAGAAAATACCGTGGAGGAAAGAATTGTGGAACGTGCTGAAATGAAGCTCCGCTTGGACTCTATTGTCATTCAACAAGGTAAGAAGCGAAACAAACATTTCATCGGCTAATTTAAAATAATGACCGATTTAAAAATGTATTGCAATAAAAGAGGTTCATGGTGATATTCTCATTACCAGAATGTGAAAACTAATATATTATTTGAATTGGAGTGGTGGTGGCGTAGTGGGCTAAAGCACATAACTGGTAATCAGAAGGTTGCTGGTTTGATCCCCACAGCCACCACCATTGTGTCCTTGAGTAAGACACTTAACTCCAGGTTGCTCCGGGGGATTGTCCCTGTAATAAGTGCACTGTAAGTCGCTTTGGATAAAAGCATCTGCCAAATGCATAAATGTAAATGTAATGTAATGAATTGTTGAACAACAGCATCAAGACTGTTGCGGTAATGAGAACCATTGCTGAAAACAAAGTGAAAATATCCGGAAGCATTTCGCTAATGAGAATTGGGCGGTAAAATCGGGTGTTTAATTGTCCTGAAAATAATGCCACAATGCAAAAAGTCTTAATGGTACTAAATGTAGGCTTCATTTTCTACATTTCATGCATATTTATTTGTACATATGTATTGATTTGAGGTTAAATATGACCAGGACATTTTCTTGACTGATTTCGCTAGAATCGTCCCACTGAGTTCATGTCAATTGCTCGCCAACAGGCAGACTGGTAGATCCAAATATGAACAAACTGGGTAAGGATGAAATGCTGTCCATCATTCGACACGGTGCCACTCACGTCTTTGCCTCAAAGGAGAGCGAGATCACCGATGAAGACATTGACGCCATCTTGGAGAGAGGAGAAAAGAAGGTAGGACGTCTGATCTAGTGTACTTTCCCAAAAGCTGTACTAAACTATATGCTGTAGGATGCCACAATATGCAATAGAATTGCTATTTTATCACATTTCTATTATTTTGAAATATAACTACTGCTCTGCGGGCGCGTTTCAGACCATGGAGATGAAGGAGAAGCTGGCCAATCTTGGAGAAAGCACTCTGAGGAACTTCACCATGGACACCGAGAACAGTGTGTACAACTTTGAGGGTGAAGATTATAGGGAAAAGAAAAAGGTAACTTGAGGAAATGTAAACAAGCATTTTTTCCACTTGCTGTGTTTTTCTGTTTTATGAACTTATTTAACTTTTTATTTCAGGTCATCACTAACTGGATTGAGCCACCCAAGAGAGAGCGCAAGGCAAACTATGCTGTGGACGCTTATTTCAGAGAGGCCTTGCGAGTCAGCGAGCCCAAAGCACCAAAGGTATTGTGAGCAACATGAGGCCTTACAGTATTTACTGTAATATCAGTATTTAAACTGGAAAGCACTTTCAGACAGAAGTCATAATTCACCTTTTTTTCTTCTTTTTCTCACAGGCCCCACGTCCCCCTAAACAACCGAATGTTCAAGACTTCCAGTTCTTTCCTCCTCGACTCTTTGAGCTGCTGGAGAAAGAGATCTTGTATTACAGGAAGACTATTGGCTACAAGGTGTCTTATATTCTGAAATCCAAGCTGGAGTACTTAAAATCAACATGAATTTAAAATTTTGAGTGCAGGATCAACTTATGTTTATATTTAAGATTCACGCATTTCAATCGCATGACAAATTTCCATCCAACTGAAGTTATCTTTAAATAAGCAACGTGTTCATAAAGTATTGTGACATATTTAAGTTTAAATTAGGGATGCAGTACCTGGATCGGTATCGGCTCCAATACTGAAGCTTTTAGACAGATGGTGTATCGGTCCGACGAGCCCGATCCAAATCCGATACTGTGAGATAGTCATATTCGTTACTCTCACGCTCCAAAAATGGCATATAAGAACCAAAACATCCCCATTAAAGTGGTTCATATGTCTCGTGCATTTTATTCAAAGCCACTTAAAGACGTGCGATAGCTCTGTGAATCACAAAAGGCTGTTTAATAAGTAAATATATAAAATACACATTTACATTTATGCATTTGGCAGATGCTTTTATCCAAAGTGACTTACAGTGCACTTATTACAGGGACAATCCCCCCGGAGCAACCTGGAGTTAAGTGCCTTGCTCAAGGACACAATGGTGGTGGCCGTGGGGATCGAACCAGCGACCTTCTGATTACAAGTTATGTGCTTTTGCCCACTACACCACCACCACTCCCTACACATGCAGCTCCAGCGCATTGCGCTGCTCTGTTTACTTACACACACACACACACACACACACACACTCATGGCTACTTTTAGCCTTCACGCGGTGCGCAATATTTGAGCGCTACTCACGAACATCATCTCCGATGTAGATGCTCAATAGTTCAGTTCACTTATAATGTGCATTTAGAACGGCACCGGAGGTGATTTTTCCAGAATTTGAAAAAGAAGCGAATTAATCTACTGTGAACTTTGCTACAGACAGACACATACAGGACGTCCTGGAGAGCTCAGAATGTCAAAATAAAAGCCCGAGGGTTTAAAAGCTACGATATGTTACTATATATTATTATTTGTTTACAAATTATCATATTTAAGTTGAACGGGTTCCAAAAAAATAACTGTGAATGAAAAGTGAGCTGATGTCTTACAACTAAATTGAACAAAAAAAAAAAATTTAAATCTGAATCCTTTAAAGTCCAGATAGAAGTTGAAAACATTTAGCAAATAAAAAAATATATTTTATACTGGAATTACTGTTAATTTTGCTGCTACATTATCCAGTAAACTAGTTAACAATTAAGTGTTTCTTAATACGCGATACATTTATACTGAAATAATGTGTAGTTTGAGGTTTGTGTTTCTTTACATATTAAAGAGCACTCCCAATTACTTCCACACAATAATGTAAAGATATTATAAACTTGATTATGCAAAAAAACAACACCGGGATCAGTATCGGCCGATACTGAGATTTCCTATATCAGAATCAGATCGGAAGAGAAAAAGTGCTATCGGTGCATCCCTAGTTTAAATACATTATACTTGGTTCATAATATGTACATTTTGATAAAGATTACTCATTTCAGTTTTGTGGAAATTTGTCTGGCAATTTAAATGCGTAAATCCTAAAAATAGTCTGAAATATTGTGTATTTGCATTCTTAATATACTGTAAATTGGTTCATAGGTAAATCTTTATCTCAAACTTGTAAAGGCAATACAGCACACAACATTCGATTCAACAGAAATGACAAAGCATAGCAAGAGCAAGAAACAATGTAAAAAGTTTCAAATTAAACAAAAGCCTAAGATTTTATGAAATCAGCCAATAAACACACTGCATGTGCTGCGCACTTCGAAGTGAATGTGTGAAGCCAGTTACTCGTACTGTACACTAACAACAATCGTCATAAGCATCATGTGCGTTCTGTGTAGATGACATGGAGCACTTATTAACCTTAAAGTGCGCAGCACATGTAGACTATATATTTATATAATTAAATCTCAACCTTTTGTGGCTTAATAAGCACATTTTGCCTTCTAGCGAACTGCTTATCCCAAGGTGTGAAGCTGTCGTCAAAAACCACTCACTGAAAGCGCTTCAATCAGCTTTCATCAAAATAAAAGCTTATTTATACTAGAAGTGAGAAATTTAAGAAATTGTAATGGAAATGTATTACTACTACACGCATAGTAAAATGTGATATTCTATTTAATAATATTAAATATAATAATAAACCAATAATTACATTACTTGGGCTTCCATTGAAAACACATTAAATCTTTAGATCCTTCAATTTCAAACTAAATGCTTGTCTTCATAATCTTTAATCAAAATGTAATAGCTTTCTCTGCTTCTGGAACAACGTGGTTAATGTTAATCGTCAGCCAGATACTGTAGTTATTTAGGATTGTTTTAGGCTACTGTTGCAGGTATTGTAGCCTTTCTGAAATCGTGCATTGCATCTAAAACCTCATATGTTAAATATTCACTTGTTTTCTGTATTTCTATCACTAAAAATCCTGTTTGACTGTGTTGATTCTTTAACATTCAACATCCCTTTCAAAGTTTCTAATACAAAATGTCGCCATGCTAACAGGTGCCAAGAAACTCTGATTTGCCCAACTCGGCCCAAGCACAGAAAGAGGAACAGGCCAAGATTGATGAAGCAGAACCACTTAATGAGGAGGAGCTAGAGGAGAAGGAGAACCTCCTCTCACAGGTAAAATATCAGCTGAAGGGAATTTGCGACAAGGTTATATACAGAACATGCCCCCCCTCTGCACCACTAGTGGCGACTAACAGAATTGCAATTGGTTTGTTTGGGGAGGCATGACTGCATTGGCTCAACCAGTGGTGCAAGTTTAAGGGAACTGCCTGCTTGTTCAATCTAGTCATAATAATTAAAATATATTAAAAGTAGAAATAATTTTAGTAGTTTTGTTTGGTGCTGCAAATGGTGCAGAAATGGCACGCTTCACCTTGTAAGCTAGGTGACACAATATCTTTTTCACATTTTCAGGGCTTCACTATCTGGACCAAACGTGACTTCAACCAGTTCATCAAGGCAAATGAGAAGTGGGGAAGAGATGACATTGAGAACATTGCTCGTGAGGTCGAGGGCAAAACCCCAGAGGAGGTCATGGAATATTCCGGTATGTTGATTAGCCCTGGACAACTTGCATCTAGACTATATATACAGGATTCATGTGATCGAGATCCATTCTTTGCATTTGCGTGCAGCTGTCTTCTGGGAGCGCTGCAATGAGCTGCAGGACATTGAGAAGATCATGGCTCAGATCGAGAGAGGAGAAGCCAGAATACAGAGGAGGATCAGCATCAAAAAAGCACTTGACTCCAAAGTGAGCAACACCACATGACCCATTTTTACAGAAAGGGTTTTATAGTAAAGTGCAGCAGCGGGGCTTCAGAATTAAGGAATGTCATTCATATTCTCCATCTTTATACATGATAATGTATAAACCTTTCAAGACAGACTTGCGTCAAGCTCCAAGGTTGTTTATCGATGGTACATGCTTCTTTTGAAATCAGCTCCTCGTCCAAATGCACACGTTTCATGAGCGGGAACATTTGCTCATCTACCCACAACAGTGGTGGGCCACCTGTAAGAGGTCTCGGAGTAACGCATGACAAGAAATGCTGTTAAACACAATGGCTTAAAGAAACCCACTTTATTATATTTATAAGAACAGGCAAACGAAAAGCCTTCCGTGCCCGTACTGATGCGTTGTTTGTTCAGAGGCGTGCAGCACGAGCCTGTCTTGTGGAACAGACGCATGCAGACGTCTGAAAACTGTTTGCAAGAATAGTGTCGCTTATGTGAATGACCCAAGAGCATCTCAGGAAGTGCTTGAAGTTTAGTCTGCTTTATTTCCACAGAGCAGTTAACACAACATGCAGGTTCGCTCAAATAGTGATTTAATCATAAAATAATACAAGACCAATTTACATTTATGCATTTGTGCATTTGGCAGACGCTTTTATCCAAACTACGACACATTACAGAGGCAGAGGTTCTGCCATATTAACGATAAATTCATGAATTGGGATTTAAGAAGAATTAACGTGGTAAACTTAAGTTCATCATATGCATTAACACGTTAATTCTGACAGCTCAACAAAAAATACTTCTGCTGCTAAAAACAAAAGTGGCCGATCACTGATGTGCTCGGAGGCTAACGTTTTTTGTTTTGATTTTTCTCTCTCTCTCCAGATTGGCCGTTATAAGGCACCCTTTCATCAGCTCAGGATCTCCTATGGCACCAACAAGGGGAAGAACTACACCGAGGAGGAGGATCGATTTCTCATCTGCATGCTGCACAAACTGGGCTTTGACAAAGAGAGCGTATATGATGAGCTGCGCCAGTGCATACGCAACTCTCCCCAGTTCCGATTTGATTGGTTCCTCAAGTCCCGCACTGCCATGGTGAGTTTCTGTCACACTTAAATCATAGCAATATTAAAGGGGGTATTTTGGGTATTTTTCAGAGGTTAGTATTAAACATTGTGTAAGTTCAGAACGAGTCATTTTTGCAGCTTATTCAACAGACTTACAAAGGTTATATGCATGAAATTGCAGGAGCTTCAGAGGAGGTGCAACACTCTGATCACGCTCATTGAACGTGAGAACATGGAGCTAGAAGAGAGAGAGAAAGCAGAGAAGAAAAAGAGGGGCCCTCGCACATCTTCGGTAAGCCCATGCAAAGGTAGCATTTTTCACTTTGTCCCTTTTGAAGAACCTGGAACATCTGCCAGCTGTTTATATTATATAAATATATACATTTAATAACCGTTCTTTACCCATAGGCCCAGAAACGCAAACAAGACGGGACCTCTGGCGGACGCCGGAAAAAGCTCAAATTGTGAGCTGATGTCAAACCTCACTTGGCGAGGACCTTCAGTACAGCAATACTTGCGTTTGTTGTTACGGGTCCCACTCATGTACTGTATCCATTTGCAGTACTGAACCTCGCCTGCAAGTAGCTTGACCTTTTTTGTAGAAAGGCGTAGAGTTGTAAAGTAGATCTCTCTTTAAGTCATAAAGTGTATTACGACTGTGCTGTCAATGTTGTTTTTGTATTTATACCTATTTGTTATTATCCACATTCCATTTGCTTGTATCAGTAAAATTTGCGGTCTTTCCCCTCATTTTTAGAGTCTTCAGTATTGTCTACAGTGTGTACCCTTATTTTGAATAGTCAATTGAAACGTGACTAATAAATGGATTTTTTTTTTAAACACCGCTCCGTTTTCATTGTTGATGGGTTTTCGAGCGGGGGGATCGCCAAACTGGATCGCGCAACCTTAAAGCCCTTTACACTAATGTGTCTTTCGTTCGTTAAGTATTTATCCAATGTTGAATAATAGGCTACACTCATTCGAATAATGTGACATTTCATTATGATCGATATATCTAACCATTAATCAATTGAGTTTCTTCAATCAAAGCAGATTCCTTGATGAGTCTTTAGAGTGCACAGGTTCATTTTCAAATAAAGAAAACTCCTCCAATTATAGCATTAACATTTTGATACGACAATCGCTTGTTTATGATGGGAAGGACAGCGCAAGGAGCCCGGGGAAGAACAGCGCAACGAGCCCGGGGAAGAACAGGGCAAGGAGCCCGGGGAAGAACAGGGCAAGGAGCCCGGGGAAGAACAGGGCAACGAGCCCGAGGAAGAACAGGGCAACGAGCCCGAGGAAGAACAGGGCAAGGAGCCCGGGGAACGAGCCCGAGGAAGAACAGGGCAACGAGCCCGGGGAAGAACAGGGGCAACGAGCCCGAGGAAGAACAGGGCAACGAGCCCGAGGAAGAACAGGGCAACGAGCCCGAGGAAGAACAGGGCAAGGAGCCCGGGGAACGAGCCCGAGGAAGAACAGGGCAAGGAGCCCGGGGAACGAGCCCGAGGAAGAACAGGGCAAGGAGCCCGGGGAACGAGCCCGAGGAAGAACAGGGCAACGAGCCCGGGGAAGAACAGGGCAACGAGCCCGAGGAAGAACAGGGCAAGGAGCCCGGGGAACGAGCCCGAGGAAGAACAGGGCAACGAGCCCGGGGAAGAACAGGGCAACGAGCCCGAGCCCGGGGAAGAACAGCGCAAGGAGCCCGGGGAAGAACAGCGCAAGGAGCCCGAGAAAGAACAGGGCAACGAGACCGGGAAGGAACAGGGCAACGAGCCCGAGCAAGAAAAGGGCAACGAGCCCAGGAAAGAAAAGGGCAAGGAGCCCGAGCAGGAACAGGGCAACGAGCTCGAGCCCAGGAAAGAACAGGGCAACGAGCCCGAGGAAGAACAGGGCAAGGAGCCCGGGGAACGAGCCCGAGGAAGAACAGGGCAAGGAGCCCGGGGAAGAACAGGGCAAGGAGCCCGGGGAAGAACAGGGCAACGAGCCCGAGGAAGAACAGGGCAACGAGCCCGAGCAACGAGCCCGAGGAAGAACAGGGGCAACGAGCCCGAGGAAGAACAGGGCAACGAGCCCGAGGAAGAACAGGGCAAGGAGCCCGGGGAACGAGCCCGAGGAAGAACAGGGCAACGAGCCCGGGGAAGAAC
The DNA here is from genome assembly GCF_025860055.1 of Xyrauchen texanus. Taxonomy (NCBI): domain Eukaryota; kingdom Metazoa; phylum Chordata; class Actinopteri; order Cypriniformes; family Catostomidae; genus Xyrauchen; species Xyrauchen texanus. The sequence goes on along the minus strand of NC_068280.1, from coordinate 3,693,358 downwards.
AGGGCAACGAGCCCGAGCCCGGGGAAGAACAGCGCAAGGAGCCCGGGGAAGAACAGCGCAAGGAGCCCGGGGAAGAACAGGGCAACGAGACCGGGAAGGAACAGGGCAACGAGCCCGAGCAAGAAAAGGGCAACGAGCCCAGGAAAGAAAAGGGCAAGGAGCCCGAGCAGGAACAGGGCAACGAGCTCGAGCCCAGGAAAGAACAGGGCAACGAGCAGGAACGGGGCAACGAGCTCGAGCCCAGGAAAGAACAGGGCAACGTGTGTAGAAAGGAGGCAAAATACAGGCGACATTCAGTGGGAATTGCTTGAAAGAAGAAAACGATTGTTTCTTATTATAACCTAGAAGTCATACAAAAATCTTGTGAAGTGAACGGTGCAGTTTTTGCTTTTTTTACACTTGGTGAGAATGTAGTGTTTGTTGGTCTTCTCAACATTAGCATTGGATTAAAACACAAATTAGACACATCATGATAAATAAAACTATATTAAGTTTATTAATTTTAGAACTATTGCCCCATTTAACTTACAAACATGTACTACTGGTTTTTAAATTCATGCATGGAATTTAAATTAAATAAAAGTTAAATGTATATTTGGGTGAGTGTGAGTGCATGTCTGTCTATGTGTGGCCCTGCGATGGACTGGCGACCTGTCCAGGGTGTCCCCCGCCTTTCGCCCAATGTTAGCTGGGATAGGCTCCAGCCCCCCGCGACCCTGTACACAGGATAAGCGGTTGACGATGGATGGATGTATATTTGGGTTGATGATTGAACTGTGGAAGACACACACCTAATGGGAATCACAGCTGTGAATTCAATGGGAATATTAACTTGAGAATGGATTCTTGCACGAGTTACACAAAATTTGTTCTGCTCTTGTTTTATGAAATAATGCCCAATGTGTCATTGCAATATGTTTGAGATATTGCTCGTGCATGACTGTCATTACTGTAGGGCTCTTAAACAAGTTATTAGAATTTCTGACTGGCAAGAGCAGATTTATGTTAGTTTTATTGTAGAAATAATAAGATTGACATTATGTGTTACAAAGGTATGTGATGGATGTTTCTATCACAAGGTGGCACTGTTGCTGTTTGTTTATAGAAAGACTGGACTGTTCTGTGAACTACAGAAATGCTAATAAAGATGTTCAGCAAAAGCACAGCAACATTAAATATAAAGGATTCATAAACTTCTCTCTCTATGATTAGTCTTGTTTCAGAGCTGAGCTGGGCTGTTTGTTATTCGCTGAATCAATGTACGTTTGTGTCTATTGTGGCAATAAAAACCCTTTAGAACTAACATCAACTAAAATACTATATATTTCACATTCGTTGCTTTGGATTTAAAGAACAACCGCTTCCTCTAAACCTCCTTTTGGTCTTTATGTTGTGCAGCATATATACACTCACAGTGACTCAGTCACCATTCACCTTCTTTGCAGCTTTGTTCCACACAATGAAATTGAATGGTGACTGAGGATCTCCTTATGTGAACTTTTTGGACATCTATCTAATGTTATAACCCCAAGAAAACATCATTATATTTTGATCATTAAAAGTCATGATGTACTGTATATACACTGTGTGTGTGTGTGTGTGTGTGTATGTATGTATATATGTACATATATATATATATATATACACATGCATATTGACGTTGACTTTTGTTTTTATTTGAAAATAATAAAGATTTAAAATGTGTACGCTTGCATGTATTCAGGGTGTAAAGAAATATTTTATGTGATGTCTATGCCACAACATTTTCAGAGGCATAAAATCAAAATGTTTGTCAATGATATAAAAGTAATTTTTTTTGAATGTATGAACGATCAGAAATAAATGCATAATCTGGGTATTGATACAGATTTCCATGTTTAATTTGATTCCCATTCACAAGCTTTTGATTCGATTTCAATTAAATTGGCTTTATATGGCAGTTAATTATATTAAAAATGGCAAAATATATTGTTGTCTTTCCTGCAACTATAAAATACGCAGCTTTAAAATATGTATTTTTTAGGAGTGCTGTCAGTCGACTAAAATGTGAAATCACGATTAATCGCATAATATTTTTGTAGTTGATCGTGATTAATCGCAGATTTTAAAAGTGTTTAAATTTGACACTATATATTTCTTTTCTTGTCAAAATTGATTAATTTCCATCTTAGGAAAGAAAACAAAACAATATGCAACAATATAATGCGTTATTTAACTTTTCTCCCCAATGTGTAATGCCCAATTCCCAATGTGCTCCAAGTCCTTGTGGTGTTGTAGTGACTCGTCTCAATCCGGGTGGCGGAGGTCGAATCTCAGTTGCCTCCGCGTCTGAGACCTTCAACCTGTGCATCTTATCATGCGATTTGTTGAGCGCGTTACCGCGGAGATGTAGCGCATCCACGCACAACTCACAATGTGCCCCTCCTAGAGTGAACCACATTATAGCGACCACGAGGAGGTTACCTCATGTGACTCTACCCTCCCTAGCAACCGGGCCGATTTGGTTGCTTAGGAGACCTGGCTGGAGTCACGCCCTGGGAATTGAACTAGCGAACTCTGTGTGTGGTAGTCAGCATCAATACTCGCTGAGCTACCCAGACCCCCCAATATAATGCTTATTAAAAATAAAGTAAAGGTAGAAATTCACCATTCACCAATTCAAGTAACATCAAACGTTTACCGAAGTCTAAGCGGAAGCTTGACTAATTGAAAGAACTAGTCCCAACATGCGTAGCATATTCATTGCACTGGGCATTAAATCTCTTAAACTCTCATCCTCCACAATATTAATCTGTCGGTAGACTGTGGCTAACCGGTTTGGTACAGCAATCGCGAAGCTGCGTTCATGATTCGCGTCAGTGCGTCGCTTTGAACTCACCATGAAAAACTTGAACTAACAAGAAATGCCTTGCGTTCCCGATCTTCCACGTTCGTATGCGTTTAAATGGAAGTGAATGCCACGTGAAAGTGTAGTGTGAACGTTACTTAAATAAAACCACCGGTAGGAATCACAATTTAATTCTGCTGCATTTTAAACCCTCTGTGCTATGATATCAGGTTTAGAAAAGGCGATGTCAACTTATGAATTGTGTACGTACAGTTGTCTCGGCATATTAAGGAATCATTACACTCATCAGCTTTAAGCAGTATGGACCAACATGGAAATAGGACAGAATTATTTTCACCATTAGTATTGTATCTCCTTTTGGTAATGAGATTATGGGTAGAAATAGTCAGCTTTTGGTCAATGCTGTTAATGGGAATGGTGTACAATTAAAGCAACCTCAAGCTCCTCTTGCACAACATCTCTCCTCACGTACCATCTGTCACTGGATCCGCACTTTTTCCTCCTCCTTACCCTAACCGTGACATTCCTTCCTTCCCTCTATCTTGTTGACAGTCCCCTGCACTTGTGAATAATGGATTGGCTCTCATGCGTGCATCCCTCTGAAAGCTTATTTGCCAAAAGCGTCTTCAATCTTTCGCTGACCACATGGTCCGTGTAGTTACGCCTTCAAAAACAAACGTAAAAAACCTTTAGTCACTTCTGTTGGTCCCTCTATACGGCATCCTCTCTGGCAAACTTCTATTTTTAATTCCAGTCGTTAGTGGCTAGAGGCAAAGAACTGAAGCCCTGAAGGTGCTCAGAGTCACATTCTGTTCATGTATCAATGGGCTTTGATGGCAGCAGTTTGGGGTTGGGTGTTTAGTGAGTATTCAGTGAGCACAGAGATGGCGTAATGTAAGAAAACTCTGATGGAAGAGTTCAAAGTTTGGTCATCATCTTAGCAGTGTTTGTAGTCACTTAAAGCCAACGAATTTCGCAAGCACCCAGTAGTAAGTATTTGACAAATCGAGCTATTCCTGTTTTATACAATCCTTCAAGTGAAAATCTGATTAGTGGAACTTTCTAAGGCAAGCATCACAACTACTGCTACTCATACTTCAACATGATCACATAGGAAATCGATATTTTGTCAGAAAGCTGAAAATTGCTGCTTTCATAGGCTGTATACAGGGATAGGCATCAAGGCACGTCCAAATCCAGAATTTGCGTCACATCCTGTCTACTGCAGATACCTTCTATCGGTCAGTTTTAGAAGGTGGCATAGATCCAGTCTTTGCTGCCTTTGACAACCCAAAATCAAGTGTGTGCTCTTTCGCCGTTTGGTGGCGTCTTAGGGAGCCACTGAGAAGCTGAAATTCGTTTATAAATGTTAATTTTTGAATGTTTCATTGGTTATGTCTGAAACTCACATGAAATAGTTTTAGATCATTAGACATGACATTATGGTGCCTTGGAAGGCTGTCCGAAACCAGCATCCTTACGAGGTGTCTTCACTTGCAAATTGCTGTTTGTAGAGCATAAAGGTAGTTTCCTTCGCTTTCAGACACAGCCATAATCAATAATTGATTCGGAGGTTGTATTTTTGATCTTAAAAAATGTAACTCTTAATGTAATTTTGCAACATAGGAAATCAAGAGCACTCACGTTAAAATGAAGACTCCAGTCCCATCAGTAACCTTATAAAAGCTGTTTTATTCTACATGGAGAGGGTCTCCTTATGGGGGCGGCCATGTTGGAATCACACGACCACATGACTACTCGCTTAATCTCAGTAACCGTCCAGTTATTAGACACTTTCACTCATTGATTAATCATGGCTGACTGTGAATACTAAATGTCTACAATGGCATCTGAAACTGAAAACTATTGATTTTAAATTATGCTGCATCCAAGCCACTAGGTGTCAGTGTCAGTAGAAGAAGACACAAAGACAAACGTTACTGAGTGCAGCTTTAAGATAACATTTTTACTCCACTGACGGTGAGGTTTAGGGTTGGGGATAAGGTGGGTAATAAAATATGCTTTCCTGTTGACTCTATTATGTCCTTTTCAATGAATAACTCCCCTTTGGTGCCACTCTGTGGACATTTCTCTTGAAAACTGGAGCTCACACATGCCCATACGTTCACCAACACTTCCAGCTTCGGCCACTGGGGGCAGTGATTACATTTTTGGTAACCTCAAAAAGGGATAGCTTGTTGAGGAGAGATGGGCTGTTATTTTTCTAAGCAATCAAATTTACGATTTATGCACGTTGGCCGATAAAATGTGCTAGAAATATACCTTTAAATTTACACTTATATAGGGACCCAAGCTATATCTTGGGACAAAAGCTAAAAGGTTAAAGCTGAAGAGTGCAACTTTTTCCAATCCCAGCTTAATATAAAGAGACAACTATAATTAAGCCATTTGTAGGTTTGACCAACACATCTCATAAAACACAACATTGACTCGACCAATGCCGTGAGTTGGGGTCGGGACGATCTGTTAGTTTGTTTTCAGAAAGCTGTTTGGTTTGGTGGCGCTAGTGACGCACAAATGATACGTCCTTCAGGTCTGTTTAGGAAAACATTAAACGTCTTGTGCCACACAATGGACATTTCACCTCAGAATTGCTGTGATACATGTAAGGAACTGCGAGATTAAGTATAACAGTGCTACATTAGCGTAGAGCAATGCATTTGCTGCTTTTGATAGCAGATATTCATACGATTTATCCTGGATTCCTTATGCCTTTCCACAAACCAGCCTTGTGTGATATCATTCATTACAAAAACTGACAGTGTTTGACTATGCAGTGTGAAATCTAATGCAACATATTCATACATACCACATTTATCAAGTGACCGCAGGGTCCTGATGGTAAAGAGACTGTGTGCTGAATAGTAAAAATCATCAGTAATGGCCTGCAACATGAGAAAGATTTGCCATTGTAGGGGAATACAAATGTATTTAAACAAAATACAAACTTACATTATACTGCAAACACTATTAATAAATTTTAGTAAATGATGGATCTCACGGTCTGACTTGGGATTTTTGACAAAGTCAGAAGTAACAGTCAGTATCTGGTGTGGCCACCAGCTGCATTAAGTACTGCAGTGCATCTCCTCATCATGGACTGCACCAGATTTGCCAGTTCTTGCTGTGAGATGTTACCCCAATCTTCCACCAAGGCACTTGCAAGTTCCCGGACATTTCTGGGGGGGATGGCACTAGCCCTCACCCTCCAATCCAACAAGTCCCAGACATGCTCAATGGGATTGAGCACCGGGATCTTCACTGGCCATAGCAGAACACTGACATTCGTGTCCAGCAGAAGTCACGCACAGAATGAGCAGTATGGCTGGTGGCATTGTCATGCTGGAGGGTCATGTCAGTATGAGTTTGCAGGAAGGGTACCACATGAGGGAGGAGGATGTCTTCCCTGTAACGCACAGCATTGAAATTGCCTGCAATGACAACAAGCTCAGTCCGATGATGCTGTGGCACACCGCCCCAGATGTGATGGACCCTCCACCTCCAAATCGATCCCACTCCAGAGCACATGCCTCGGTGTAACGCTCATTACTTCGATGATAAATGTGAGTTCGACCCTCACCCCTTATGAGACAAAACTGTGACTCGTCAGTGAGGAGTACTTTTGCCAGTCTTGTCTGGCTCAGCGAAGGTGGCTTTGTGCTCATAGGCAACATTGTTGCTGGTGATGTCTGTAAGGACCTGCCTTACAACAGGCCTACCCTCAGTCCAGCCTCTCTCAGCCTATTGCGGACAGTCTAAGCACTGAAGGAGGGATTGTGCGTTCCTGGTGTAACTCAGGCAGTTGTTGTTTCCATCCTGTACCTGTCCCGAGGTGTGATATTCAGATGTACCTATCCAGTGCAGGTGTTGTTACACGTGGTCTGCCACTTCAAGGATGATCAGCTGTCCTTCTGGTCTCCCTGTAGCGCTGTCTTAGGCGTCTCACAGTACGGATATTGCAATGCTCGCTATCCTTTTCTGCCTATCACGTCGGCGTTTTGTGGTCCGTTCTGCATAACGCTGTGGCTCATTTTAGCTTATCGCGGCCTATTCGGCGAATTCGCAGCCAACCCACCAGACCGCTCGGTTCTCCCGATGATCAGTCCGCCCCTGATAGGCCCAAAAGTGTGTCGACCCACTGGGAAAATGCACGGTATGACAGATTACCAGTCCAGCCCTGGGTTACACCTATTTATTCATGTGATTATCTAATCAGCCAATTGTGTGGCAGCAGTGCAGTGCATAAAATCATGCAGATATGGGTCAGGAGCATCAACCATCAGATTGATTTCAGTGATTTGGACCGTGGCATGATTTTTGGTGCCAGACGGGCTGGTTTGAGTATTTCTGGGATTTTCACACACAACAGTCTCTGGAATTTACTCTGAATGGTGCCAAAAACAGAAAACATCCAGTGAGGGGCAGTTCTGTGGACGGAAACGCATTTTTGATGCGATGAGAGGTCATCGGAGAATGGCCAGACTGGTTTGAGCTGGCATAAAGGCTATGGTAACTCTGATAAACCCTCTATACAATTGTAGTGAGCAGAATATAATCTCAGAATGCACAACACGTCAAACCTTGAGGCGGATGGGCTACAACAGCAGTAGACCACGTAGGGCACTTTATTTGGACCATAGTGTTCCTTATAAAGTGCTCAGTGTGTGCATATTGTTGATGCTGCAAAATCTGATGTCCCAAATATTACCTTGATTCATTGGTATTTTTAAATAGGAAGGATGTCATCAAAGTAACATTAGTTATGTGCTGTTATATGATCTTCATGCAGAATTACAGATGACATTCTTATTGCAATTAAATAGAAATCAGTCACACAATACAACAACATGAAACAAGTAAATGACTTTTAGATCCTTGTTCGGGAATGTTCCAGAAACCGAGTGACTCTCTTTCTGTAATTTAACTCCTAGTGTGTGATGTTATTCCTCAGTGTATTGCAAGTGTTTCTCCTGGTTAATGGGCTGGAAGTTGCTTGGGATTTACTGCACAGTCGTTAAATCCTGAGATCGTCTAAACGGCTGTCTCTGGAGATGGACTACTCTGCACACATCAGATAAACCCCACTTAGTTCCCCCAGACATGATAAATGGGTATATTTGCATGCCATATCGTTAATATTCCTCCACATTTTATTCCAATTGTTTTTGTCCTTATCAATGTATCTTAAAGAAAACTTCTCTGTTTTGTAGTCAAGGGTTTTAGAAGAGATCTCAAGTGGTCAGATTTGCAAGTCTGCAATCAAAAGTCAATCAGACAACCTGATTTCTCATCAAATCCAAGACCAGTTTACAGGAGCTCTTCTCTTCACATTCATTTTCTAGTGATGAGATCGGAAAGTATCAGCATTCAGATGAAAGTGACCTCTCGCGGTGAGCGCGTCCCGACAGCTGTCTGTGGATGTGACAATATTTCACAGCTTACTGACATGTCTGTAATTAAATGCCCTATTAAATGGCACTGCAGTCTGACCACTTGCCACACTAGTTTAAGGGTGAATACAGTCCACTAAATGAATAAACTTTTTAATGAGCTCTTGTGTTCACATAGAGCCATTTGCTGATAAACGACACGGTCCATGTTCTTGTTTAACTTCTTAATTACGATTCTCTTCATTTAAGCTTCCACGGTTTGCTCAGCATTTAATTGAAATGCTCTGCAAATGTGTGTGTACATGAACATTATATCTATTTTTAGAGTCTGATAGAGGGTCAAAAAGACCATAAGTGAATTTATCATTTAATAATAATTGAATCAGCATAACCACTTGATTGGAAACTCAAAAGTACAGATTTACTGTTACAATGTCCCTTGTTTGGTCAATGTCACAAATTTCGCTTGTGTTTTAATAGTGACCTAGAAGTACTTTATTGTACTGTTTTTTGTAAGGAATTGTATATATTTCTTCTTAAACAAACACTCAAAACAGACTGATCTCACAGTGAAATTGAAAGCAGTAGGTCGAAATTTCTATAGCTGAAATCGGTATGTGCTCACTGAAATGTGAAACACTGCCCCCAGTGGCCAAAGTGGTAAATGTTGTTGGGCTTATGGGCACGTGTGAGCTCTATTTTCCAGGTGTAATGTCCACAAAAAGGCATCAAAAGCAAGTTGTGAAGCGAGTTGTTTTCAGCTGTCCAGGCTGTAATACAGTGAATTGAACTGCATATTTTATAAACTGAACACCCCAACCCAAACCTCATTATAATCATGCAAACACGGTTACTTGCTGTATCCAACACGGGATATGAACCCGGATCTCCCACACTGCTGACTCAACACACTTCTGGTGTGAGGGGAAGGTAAACGCACTGAAGTCGATGCAGAAATGCCTTATGGGAGATGGTGCTTGTCTGTAAATCAGCATAATGTGGCCTAGGGTACTCTCGGAAACAACATACTGACATCCAGAGTGCTCATGTTGGTCAGTAAATAATTGTAAGAATTCCATCAAATTGAATCGAGTAATCTTCTGGCTACTTTAGAAACTGTGTTTTTACCCAGTGTTGGGTATAATCAGTTATTGTAATCTAATTACTTTGTAGTACAAAAAGTAGGGAAATGCATTTCATTTTAAATACTTGTAATTCGATTACAGTTACTGACTTTCAATTCATTATTATTATTATTATTTATAGTATATTATTTATGTAGAATACATTAATTATGCCTCCCCCAAGGAAGAAATATAGACATTACTTTGAATTTGTTGAGTGGAAAAATGTTTTAGAAAGTAACTTAAAAGTAATGTAATTAGTAACATGATTACATTTTCAATTAAGTAATTAGTAAAGTAATGTGATTACAATTTGAGAAATATAATTAGTGATTTGTAGTGGATTACTTTTGAAAGTAACTTTCATATATATATTAGGGCTGTCAGCAGGGACGTACTGCTGACAGCCCAGCACTAATTTTCCTTGCATTTGATCCTTTTTTGGGGGAATTGTTTTCCTCCCCTTTTTCACCCAATTTGGAAAGCCCAATTCCCAATGTGCTCTAAGTCCTCTTGGTAGCGTAGTGACTCGCCTCAATCCAGGTGGCGGAAGACGAATCTCAGTTGCCTCCGCGTCTGAGACCGTCAATCCGTGCATCTCATCACGTGGCTTGTTGAGCACGTTACCACGGAGACATCGCACGTGTGGAGGATTTACGCCATCAACCGCGGCATCCACGCACAACTCACCACGCACCCCACCGAGAACGAACCACATTATAGCGACCACGAGGTGGGTACCACATGTGACTCTAACCTCCCTAGCAACCGGGCCAATTTGGTTGCTTAGGAGTCCTGGCCGGAGTCACTCAGCACGCCCTGGGATTCAAACTCACGAACTCCGGGGGTGGTAGCCACTGAGCTACTGAGCTACCCAGGCCCCCTTTATCGTTTTATTTTATTTGTTTTTTTAAACAAAGACATTAAAGATTTAAAGTCGACTAGTTTTTTAACTCAACTAGAGATTTAACCCAATTTCCCTAAACACATGAAGGGATGTTTGCTTTGATTTTGCATTGTAACTCTCATTCAAACTTCATCACTTTGCCTGAAGCCTTTTCACATTAGCCTGTTTATCTGAGCGCCATTGGACAGACTGTTGAAAGCATAAATGCTTGATAAATGTACCAAGGCATAATAAACATTTATGAGTTTATTCCCTTAGGACGCATGTTGTGTTAAACCACGTTGAAGTATTTTGGTATCGTTGCCTGTTATCTTATTCATGTTAAATGGAAGCATCATTTGGATCAATTTGATTAGTGAATATTCTGTAAATGCTAATGGTGAATTAACAGTATATACACTCTCTTTGTACTTATACTAAAATTCATTCCCATATGATTTCAGTCAGTTTGAGCCATGGTCCATCCCTCAGTATTAGTGTGATCTTGAATCACCCTAAAGAGGAAAGACTGGCTGACAGTTCTGCTTTTACACATCTACATGCCAAATACACAATTATATGGACATGAAATAATTGTTGATATTATTTTATTAGCTTAATACTGAAGATCACAGAGCAAGATGTAAAGTAGGGAAGTTGACACAAAATATCGCTTTATTCCTGGATGTGCAGCCATTTTTTTTAAAGGAATTTTTAGACCACTGGTCTGCACTTATATAGTGCCTTTTTTAAATTTAGCGATTACCAAAGTGCCTCATTTGACTCATTCGCCCATTCACACACACACACACCAATGGCGGCCAAGCTGCCATGCAAGGCGCCTGCCATTGGGTGCAACTTGGGGTTCAGTGTCTTGCCCAAGGAGGCATGTGGAGTCGTGTGGGCCGGGAACCGAACCCTGTGATTAGTGGACAACCCGCTCTACCAACTGAGCCAGAGCCACAACAATCAGATATTAACTGTGGCAGGGCGGAGGGCGGGGCCGGGTCGTGATCATACACACCCTGTCCCTTATCAGGCTAATCAAGCCTCCAAGAGGGATAAAGGTCGACTGCAGAGGATTGTGCGGGAGAGAGAGATAGTTTACGGACATGTCCGTCATGTGTGTTGGTCTTTTGTTTAAGTTGTTAATGAAAATATTATTTACATCGAAAAGCCGGTTCTCGCCACGACTGCTTTACACTGGTGCCGAAAACTGGGAAGGAGGAGGGATGCCCATCGCGGAGTCCTCAACACAGCCGTCCACCGGGGGAGGGTGTAGACCGACTGCCCGGACGCGGTGAACGGCCGCCGTCCGCGAGGCGAGTGGGGACTGGACTCCCCGACTGCCTGGAGCGATGGAGCCCTGCCATCCCCAGAAACACGGAGGGATCAGAGGAAGACCGCCGTCTGCAAGGGGTGGAGGGAAGTGTTCCCCAACCGCCTGGAGCGGTAGGGACGCTGCCAAGGGCGGAGGAGTGTCCCCACGAGTTGCCGAGAACGAGGAGTCTGACTCCGGTCCGCCCGGGGAGAAGCAGCTGTCGTCCGCCTGAGAGGGTGGAGGAGTGATCGAGGACCATGCGACGGTGTATCAGAGAACCGGCTTTTCGATATAAATAATATTTTAATGAGAAACTTAAAAGACAACAAAAACACATATGACGGACATGTCCGTAAACTATCTCTCTCTCCCGCACAATCCTCCGCAGTCGGCCTTTATCCTTCTCAGAGGCTTGATTAGCCTGATAAGGGGCCGGGTGTGTATGATCACGACCCAGCCCCGCCCTCCATCCTGCCACATTAACTAATCAGATAATAAATTAAGCTTAGTCTACAACATTTGTGGCATAACATTGATTACCACAAAAATGTATTTTGACTTGCCCCTTAAACCCTCCAAACCTGAGCACCCTTCACTTCCATTGTAAGTGCCTCACTGCAACTTCGAATTTAGCTTTATTTGAAAGAAAATGACATCCTAGTCTATATTACTTCTTTGGCAATCAACATTATGCCACAGATCCTGTCGATTGTGGTTAACTTGTATTGAACCTGGAATATTCATTAAAAAGACAACCAGCGTGCATCGACTTTTGTGATTTTTATGGACAAGCTGTACAGTAATGGTTCATTCATTGGTGTTAGCTTCTTAATTATGCAATATAGAATGGTAATCCGAGGTTTACAAATGTGCTGTGTGAAATAGCAAAACCGGACTACCTTTGATGAACCATTTTCTCAGGGTTAAGTATGAATCATGAAGCAAGATAGCCCAGGATAGCATTAAAAATGACCCTTGTTAAAAGGCCATATACACTCAATGATAATTGGCAATGAGCACCAGTAATTCTATTTCTGTCGTCCTTTCATTAGAAATGCAACGTTTGTTGTGTGACCATGCCTTCAGTTTACCATAACAATGGGAACAACAGGGCAGATGCTTAAGCCTCCAAACACAGGATGCTCCACCACATCTAATCCAACTAAGACACTGCATAATTGCTCATTGTGATTTGAACACCTACAGGATCTAATACAAGGCTTCATCAGTGTACATGTGTCCTCGGGGGAAAGTGCAGTTAGCAAGAGAGATTAAACATCGTATTGAGACAACTTGGACAAGATAGTCTCATTACTCTTTATTCTGGCATTTGTCATCCCGCTATGTCACAGCAGATTTGCTGTCTGCCTGCTCCTTTCATTCTCCTTGTCTGTCTTTTCCTCCATGGCTCATTTGGATGAAGACAGGATGAGTTAGAGGACAGAAGGATGAACCTGATGCTGCTATCTATTGCCTGGCCTGTTTTAAAGTGGAAACCATGCATTTCCTACAAGCAGAACCAGACAGAATCTGTAGCCCTTTTTCCTCAACATTTTCTGTGCTCTTTAGGGGGAAATAGATTAAAATTGGGTAAAATGTGTTAAACGCAGCTGAGATTATATTCTCATATTGGTAGCTGAATGTATTAATCCAAGTATTTGCATGCAGATAGTGGGGAATGAATATGGCACTTTCTAAAAATAGGGTACAGGATACAATGGAGAAGGTCAAGACCAACTGAGATGGGACAGGCTAAAATCACCTTTTAATGGAGGGGATTTAACATATCTAACAGTTCTTACTACAACAGTAAGAAAACATGGGACATCAAAGAATGAAATACAAATCTGAAAAATTTAGGCCTACAATTTACCATTAATTATAGATAAACCGACAGTATATCATGTGACCTCGCCCTCTCAGGTTCTGATTTGATCAGGCTGTTACAGTAGCATTATTCTTACTTTGAATCCACAGGCAAAAACACTCTTTCATGAGCATGTTTGTCTTTGGAAATGGGAAAATGTTGTAAAACCGAGTTATCTTCCTCCTCCGTCTTTTACAATCAGCTCTGGGGAAATGGTTTCTCTGAACTGCTGTAAACATTCTGTGCCTCCCATCGAAATGTGTTGATGCAGAACAATTTGCTATTCACGAAATGAACTAATGGTCAGCCTCAAACACTGAAAGAAGAGAGATGTTGCTTACTGCTGGCTTCTTTACGTATTTCAAGACACTCAACTTTGGCTCAAGTCCTATTGTCTTACCTCAGGCATAATGTTACGTTAGTTAGTTTTTTTTATTATGTATTTGAACCATTCTGCCTTCATGATTCGCATCAGTGTCAATGCCAGCGCTGCTTTGAACTCACCATGAAAAGAGCTTGCAAGCAAACATGTCTCATTCTGCATTTGGTGGTAGTTGTCCAAAAATGGTTGAGGTGGTAGTTGCCCAAAAGTTGTTGAGCTGTGTTCGGCTGTTGACCACGTTTCAAGGTTGGCCCGGTTCTCCCTGTGAACAGTACATCCCTGCTGACAGCCCTAATATATATATATATATATATATATATATATATATATATATATATATATATATATATATATAAAACATTAAGACATTTTTGAGGCTTCAATGTATTAAAATTCGCCAACATTTAAATTAAAAGCTTAATTTGCATGCTTTCCAATTCACTCAGTTGGACTTTTGTTTAACAGTCTGGCGTAATAGCATTGGGAGACCACAAGGGGGTGATATAACAGCCAGTTACAGGTAGGAAAGGCACAGGTATCACACACACAGTACAAGCTGATGTGGTGAAGCAGATGGGAGTCCAAAGTTACAAAGTTTTTTACTTCAACAAAGAACAAAGTGACATTGATGAGTTTGCAGGTTAGTGTATGAAACTGGTGGAACTGCGCAAATGGAGCAATTAGAAATGGCGACGTTTATTATGCAATTTCTCTGTATGTAGCCTTGAATAGGTTTCATTCAAGCTGTCAAAACCACAAATTAGCTTTTTCAAATACATAGTGTAGGCTAGAGAATAGAGTTCATGCTGTTATTAAAGCAAATGGATAAAACATTTTAAAACTCACATTGATTTGCTGATAATATAATTAGTCGTTTTATTTTATTGAATTAGAAAAGAATGCAATTTTCACTTGAGAGCATTTTCACCTGCTCTCAGATTTTGGACCCCACTGATTTTTTACACACACACACACACATATATATATATATATATTACTGTGTGCCTGGCAAGGATTTACTTACTCTGCACAAAGATTAATCTTCAGCGTCTACACTCACATTTACGGAGATATTGTTTAATGCCTTGAACAATGTGCCTCTGAGAACAGCATTCCCGAAAACCATAAATATAGCCATTTTTCTTATTCCTCTACAAAGCCAAAGCTCAAGAGCTCTGCTGACTTAAATTCAATGAAGGGAGAAAAAACGAGGCAGCAGTTGGTGAGTGCCATTTGTAAAATTCCCTCGATTTGAATGAATTCACATGAAATAAATGTTAACTGTCCTGACAGGTCATTAATATAGTGTGCTGTTGTGATTTAATGAGGGAGCGTTGAAATGCCAGGGGAGGCAACGTTACCATGAGAGACAATGGGAGAATTCTTATTTCTGGTTAACTGCTGTCTCCTTTCAAGGTGCTTCTCTATCCCTCTCTCTCCCATCATAACAAATCCACCTACATCCATCTACAGGATTAGAAAACACAGAAAAAGCAAGCATATGAAGTATGGCTTATACATTTGCAATGCATTGTTATGGAAAATAGCCCACAAGTGAGTTATGCATAGGCGGAAAACAAGCATCTTGCAAACGGGGAAATTCACCAAGAATTAATTGCATCCACTGATAGTGTCGTTTATCCGGTACGAACTCCCTAAATTGCGGCAATCGTGCAGTCTGATCAGAATTCGCAATATATAAATGGACACATATGCAGACCAGCCTGAAAATGACGTGACTGTGGCAACATCTTTGCAAAATGACATTACGTGGTTCATTAGCTGTATCACAGTAGTTTTGAAGTTAAACGTCCACTGTGTGTTGCTAAATGGGAGTTAAATACTCTCCCAAACAGAGATTCAACAAACCTGCACCTATCTCCTTACCCTAAACCTTAAACCTAAACCAAACTGATAGTGTCACAAAAAGCAAATGTGAGATGAAAAATGCAATTGCTGAAGCAGCCACATCATGTTGTGATGCTTCTATCACATGTTTCGACTTGCATGCTCTTTAGGGCTATCAGTTGAGCTACTGCGTAATATGATCGTGCTCGAAATCAGCTTATAAATATAGTTGGTTATACACTCACTGAGCACTTTATAAGGAACACTATGGTCCAAATAAAGTGTCCGACGTGGTCATCTGCTGTTGTAGCCCATCCGCCTCAAGGTTTGACTTTATGCATTCTGAGATTCTATTCTGCCCACTACAATTGTACAGAGTGGTTATCTGAGTTACTGTAGACTTTCTGTCAGTTCGAACCAGTCTGCCCATTCTCCATTGACCTCTCTTATCAACAAGGTGTATTTCCTCCTTGCCCATTAACAGCTTTACATTGGTGCCGATTCCCGGGACAGAGTCCTCGACGCAGCCGTCCAACCAGGGGAGTGCCGCTTCCATCCGCCGGGGGACGGAGTAGCCGACTGCCCGGAAGCGGGGAATGGCAGCCGTTCGCAAGGCAAGTGGGGACTGGACTCCCGACTGCCTAGAGCGATGGAGCCGCTGCCAGGGGCGGAGGAGTGCCCTGCCGTCCCCCAGAAACACGGAGGGGTCAAAAGAAGGCCGCCATCCACGAGGGGAGGAGGGAAGCAACTCCCCGACCGCCTGGAGCGGTAGGGCCACTGCCAGGAGCGGAGGAGTGTCCCCACGAGTCGCTGGGAACGCAGAGTTGCGTTCTGTCCACATGGGGTAGTAGGTCTGACTACAGTCCGCCCGGGGGTGAGTGGCTGTCGTCCACTAGAGGGCGGAGGAGTGGCCGAGGACCACGCGACAGTGCATCAGAGAACCGGTGAGGGAGTTTTTTTTCCTCTCTCCTCTCTCTCTCTGTCGCTCAGCTTTGGCCTTTGTCCTTCGCCTATTTTGTTTGTTGTTGTTTTTACCGTCCTGCCTCTTCCTAGGTTGAGCAAGGTAGGGATGACCCGCCGGCAGACAGGGCGCAAGGCATGCTTGGGGCAAAGGCCAACGGGGCCGGGCTGGAACAACGCACACCCGGTCCCCAATCAGCCTGATGAGGGTGCACGTGGGATAAAGGTGGCCGGTGAGACGGTTCGAAAGAGAGAGAATTACAGGCAGCTGCTCTGTGTTTATGTTTGTGTGTTTTTTGTTCAGTTTATTATTAAAACTATTATTTATATTGTCAGGCCAGTTCTCACCTCCTCCTTTCCCTTATACCCGCTTTACAGGGAATAAAAGTCTTTGCTGTTAGCGCCTCTAATATTCATTTCACCAGGAAACTGATGGGATACATTCAATGAGCCACGTAAAAATGTATTTGCAAAAATGTAGATAGAGTAACGTGATTCTATGAGACCAGGATGTGACATTCATTAGATTAAACCTGCAAATGAACATGATGTTTGGTACATTTATTCAGTCATTAATGTTCACTGGTTATGTCTAAAGCTCAGTTGAATTAGTTTTAGATCATTAGATGACACGTTATGGTGCGTTGGAAGTTTCCTAAGGAGGTGCTGTACCGTCATACAAAAATGCAGCGTGTTTAATCATTGACTGCTTGAGAAAAAAGGTCTCACTGGTTTTGAACGCAACAATCGAGTTTTAACAATACAACTGATCTGTAGACCAATTCAGCCTTATAAGAGTCATTTTTCAGAGCTTTTTAAAGAAGACCATCAACTTTGACTATATACTGCGACTATAAAAAGCATTCACCTCTCTTTGAGTTAAAGCATGCTAACCAATTATCTGCATCCTTTATTCGGAAATAAATTATTCTCTTAGAGTCAGTTCCTTCCTTTTCGTCAGGGCCTTTATCCTTTCAAGTGCTCCTGTAAACACAGGCTAATTAATGATATTTTCAAGAAATATTTCCGAATATTTTAGGTTTGGGGGACATAAAAGCATTGCTCTTTCACTAAGTTTGTCTCAACCGCCCACCCATAACTTCTAATCATGCCCTCTGTCTGCTGCTCTATCTGGTTCTTCTGCTCTCTGTTTACTTATTGTGTATTATAAAGTGTAGAAAGTGCCATGGTACAACATGGTGTTGTTTTGTTGGACATATGAAGTACCATATACATACTGTATCTTGATATATGAATGTGATAATCATTAAGTACCATGGTGTTACCATATGAAGGAAAATGGAGCAAATTGTTCTTGCCTCTTCCCAAAAGGAGGTACATTTGAAGACTCAAAGCTGGAGGAAGGAGTAGGTTTAAAACAGTTTCATATTATTATTATTATTGATATGAATCCATCCTGATTCCTCAAGCAAAGAATTTTCAAAACTCTAATTTGATGAAATCCCCTAAACCCTTTGTAATATGCTCCAGTATTGATGGTTTACTTAGTTTGGAAAGCTCATTAGATATTTCCGGCACACAGAGCTGTAACCCATAGCATCTCAGAACTTTATATTAGACTAATTCCCTTTGGTGCTATGCAGTTTGTCGTAATATTGTAACATCATGTAAGTTTTTAGCAGGACGTCCACATGCATATATGCACAGTGTTTGAGTGTGTTTTCATAAATACATTTCTATCGGGAAGACACGCAGGCTTGAGTGAAGTTTGAGATGCCATTTATTTGATAGATGTAAAATGGGAGGTGATGTCTCTCTATTTGGCATAGGCCCCGTCTTGCAGTCCGAGGGAGTTGTACCCGGAACCGTCATGTCCTGCCGGAGATAGGAGGCAGGGCCGAGTAGCCTACCCCCCTGCGGGACAGGGCTCAACTGGTGGTGGTGGGGAGGTGGAGGTTGCAGTGTTAGCACACTGAAACAGCAATGTGATAGATTGTGAGCAGACTTATAAAGCATTGGCTTACATGCGATTGGCTAGGAGTTACCCAGCTAACGATGTGATGTACACCTGCTGGTCTTCCCGCTAGAACTACGCTGCGCTTCCATTTATGCACAGTAATATACTGTCACAATGAGCCCATATAAGATATAATCAAAAGTAATAAAGCTCCACACACAGCATTTGTGTATGGGTTTGATTTGTCTCTAGGCCTTGTATCTACTCCTGTGGGATTCAGGCGAGGGCTTCTCCTGGCCCTCTGGCCACTAAACCCTTGATTCATGTTTGCAGTCTGGCTTGCCCAGTGTTTCTATTTTTTACCCCGATTTCAAACAGAAAGCATAACCCAAGTTCACCCAAAAATGAAAATTCTCTCATCATTTACTCACCCTCATGCCATCCCAGATGTGTATGACTTTTCTTCTGCAGAACACGAATGAAGATTTCTAGAAGAAAATCTCAGCTCTGGAGGTTAATTCAATCCAAGTGAATGGGGACCAAACCTAAGCTCCAAAAAGCAAATAAAGGCAACATAAAAAGTAAATCCATATGACTCCAGTAGTTAAATCAATAACTTTGAAGTGATCCAGTTGGTTTTATTGTAAGTTAGAAAATAGACCAAAATATAATGTATTTTTCACTATAAATCTCCTTAGCGATTATGATTTCAAGCTTGATTACACTTCCTATAGCGCCATCTAGCACTTTACAAACGCATTAAACGCCAGGAAGTGTAATCGAGCTTGAAATCATGATTGTGCTTATAGATTGCAATGGCAAGATGTACAGTGAATAAGGGGTTTTACACGCAGCTCTACCTATCCTTTCAGCCGAATACCCCTACTGCCTCAACTCGTATCTCTGCCTGCCTCTCGGACATTTCGGCCTGGATGAAGAAACACCACCTTCAGCTCAACCTTGCCAAGAAACAACGCCTTGTGATCCCAGCCAGTCCATCTGTTGACCACAACCTCACTATTCATCTTGGTTCAACTACACTAGCACCTGAACCTGTGTGTATAAGTGCGGAGGAGACGAGGGAGCGCGAGAGCTCTTTTTAAACGAAATTGAAATAGATGTTGGATATTTTAGAAATTGTTTGACGTTCTTAACCAATTTACTTCAACCAATGACTTTGACTATATTGTTATTTTGTTGTGGTCGCTTGTAGGGCTCTTTGAATTAACTGAAATAATTTGGCGAAGTGACATGGAACCGTTATGCGGTTAAGACCTGGAACTACTTTAAAGCCGTGCGTTTACTTAAAAAATGATTGCACACCTTAGAACGTCTGTGAACCAATCAGAATCAAGCATTCAACAGACCCGTGTTATAATAGTAAATAATTAGAAGTGATACATTAAGGGGTTTCGGATTTGGAAAAAGAATCTCTAATGTAAAGTATCTCTTCATTTCACTCCTCTTACCTTTCCTGTGTTTCTCTCATTTCTTTTACGTGATCGATTCTATCTCCCATCGCTTTAGTTATTTGAAAATGTATCTTCCTGCTCCTCATGCCACTCCCTTGACAGAGATCCCACCCCTGTGCCTAATCGTTACTGCAGCTGCCAGAGGGAGGGACATTTGGATGCCGGTGCTGTCATCATTCATCTAAATAAATCTGATGTCTTTTACCTTTTAGAAAAGGAGCCCTACCTCTAATCAGCTCCAGTATTGACAAAACATCTCCATTTCCGCCCATACACAGGCTGGGGTGTAACCTACCATGTGCTTTCATCGATTATCTTCTTTTACTCTTCTTTCTCTCTGCCAAATCTTCAATAGCTGCTTGAATTAGGATTTTGAATGCTTTCCTTGTGCGGCATGAATATTTCAACGGAATATTGCACATAGAGAATGTCTGAAAACTTAGTTCAACCGAGTAACTGCAACAAGAGAGGCTGTTCTGACTGAGAGAAAAAACAAATACAAATAAAAACATACTGTATTACAAATGTGTATCTTTAACTACACATTGTCAAATGAAGAACTGATTTACATTTCATGAACCTGTACAGTACATACACACAACAATTACTGCTTCGTTTTGAGATGACTGAAAGTAAAGGCTTACGGTTCAGTAAATGAGTCAGATGTCAATTCAGTAACCGCTCTGACTGATTCAGTGAGTTCATTTAGTGAAGGATTCGTCAGATTGTTTCAAACCGATAACTAGAAAGTTGTTCCCTATCTGTCACTCACTCGATGTTGTGTCGATGTAGTGACACTAGGGGTCATTCTTAGGAGAATGACCCCTAGTGTCTCTGATCTTTGAAAAAAGGCCAATGGGAATTGGTGAGTGGAATTTGCATGCCAAGGGTATAAAAGGAGCTGGCTTGCAACCACTCATTCAGATTTTTCCTTTGGAGCCGAGCGGTTGTGTTCAGTGAGCTGAATTCCTCTGCCGATCCGTTCACCTCTTGTGCAAGCTAATGGATTTACGGCGCATTACAGCGGTTTCTCCCCCTCGTGCACCAGTGAAGTGCAGAGAATGCCCCTGTGCGCTTCAGCAGCTAAAAGAATTTGTTCTTCCTAAATAAAAGAGTATATTTCCTACTAAAAGATTGGCACTGACTGAGCGTCTTTTTAAAGATAACTTTCCATCTGTGAGTATTTCCTGGTTGCGGCCATTACCTCTCCACCACGGACGGCCACGATCGCTGTCCCACGTGCTTGGGCGCTACCCATGCGGAGATGGCGTTCGTGGACGGGTCATGTCCTCACTGCGAGAACATGACCATGGCAATGTTGCGGTCGCGGCTTTCCTTACTCAGAGGGAAAGTCACCCCTCTGGGCATCCCCCCACAGACCTCCCATTCCCCGGCAAGCACGTTTGCCACCGTCCAGTTCGGGGATGAGGCCGCCGGCACGTCTCAGGGCGAGTTCTCGGTCTCATTTGGGGCTCGCGAAGCTGATGATCTCTCGGTAGCAGCATTGAAAAGCGGGCTGATGATTGGTTCCTGGGCCTGGAGCGCTGCTCATTCTTTTTCTTCCCGGAGGTGCATGAGGAGCTCACAAAGTCATTGCGGGCACATTTTACTGCCCAGTCCCGATCTCTGAGGGTAGTTCTGACCCGGGATTGGTGCAGGAGCTGTGCTCGGCAACCGATATCATCCTCCCGGCGACGAAGGTCATGGCGCAGAATCTCGGGCAGGCAATGTCCACCTTGGTGGTCCAGGAGCACCACCTTTGGCTCATCCTGGTTGAGATAAGGGAGGCTGACAAGGTATCATTCCTTGATGCCCCAGTCGACTTGGGCAGTCGTCTTGTCCCCGAGGTACAGGGGACCGTACGACATACGTAGGTGTGTTGGGGTGGTTACGTAACAGCCGGGTGTGTTGGCTATGAGGCACGCAACAGCTTGCCCGACATCAGTCCCCGTAACACAGTTCAGCTAGTTGTGGCATTTTGTATAGGGATCTTTAGTGTCACTACATCGACACAACGTCTCGGTCTCTCCATCAGGGAATGGAGGTTACGAAAGTAACCAGGACGTTGAGTCACTTTGAGCAATTCATTAAAAAAACAGCTCATAAGAGTCTTCAAAAGAAGTGTTGTTTTTGCCAATATTTTGTGATACACACTTTTTTATTTATCACATGCAATTCAGATTGCAAGCTCACAACTCAAAATTTTTTATTTTGCCTCACGCAAAGACTTCACACAATTGATTTCAATACAGTCTGGCATTAGCATGTTGCTAAGCTAACAACATGATACTCTAATAAGCATGAAAATACATAGCACACGCACATATTGGGTAAAATAGTCCAGTTTGCATTAGATTAAACTATTTTTGGTATCAAATTAATTTTAAGTACATTTGCATTTGTTGCCTTAAAATGCAACCTGTGTAGGCAGATCACTAGGATTTGAAACAGAGTCACTTGG
Organism: Xyrauchen texanus; assembly: GCF_025860055.1. Taxonomy (NCBI): domain Eukaryota; kingdom Metazoa; phylum Chordata; class Actinopteri; order Cypriniformes; family Catostomidae; genus Xyrauchen; species Xyrauchen texanus. Next base: position 3,670,860 of record NC_068280.1, on the reverse strand, counting down.
GTGTGTTTGCCAAAGATGGGAGCACAGACACATTTAGCTGAAAGTTTACAACCAGAGCGATGTGAAATTAATAACTGCAGTATTTGAATATTAAACATTAAAATGATCTGTTGCGCAGTCATTGTGTACTGAGTTAATACTGCTTGATTTACTTCAAAACTGCTGTGGCAGGTCGACTTACTTTCTGTGAGAAAGTCTGTCTTACTGGCTAATTGTTTAAATTCATGAATAAGTTAAAGCCCCGCTATTGATGATGTTGAAAATGCTGTGCAGCAGATTCTTTATTGTTTTGTGGCCTCTAGCACATTCCAGTATTTTGCAGTATATTTGAGTCTTTAATGAGCAGCATATGTGTAATATATTAGTGTGCAGTCAATAACAGCATCAACCCGGTAATGAATAGTGCTGTTATTATGGGGTATAGGAATACAATTGATCATCTTGTCTTTCTCGTTGTATAAAGTGTTATTGATTCACCAGGGCTCTGTTCTTTGCATTCTTGTGCAGTGTAAAAGCGCACGGTAGGCGCATCAGATAATAGTTATCCTGGAATTTTAAATGACTGTATAATTACTTACAGTCAGAAATAGGATTACATTTTTAAAGTATCAATTGTGACTACAGTAAGTTACTTTTGGATTACCTCAATACCACGTTGGAATCCACACGTAGGTTGATTTCCCCACCAAGTGTAACAACACTGGCTGGGAGGGGAACTATCTGTTTGTCCAATTAATTAGCGTTTGGGAAACCGGTTTGGAAACATTCCAGGGCTCCAAACTTACATTTGAGAGCAGTGGCACAACTGTAGAACATGGTGGCACCAGAACCACATTTGGTAGCAGCTGGTAGGTAGCTGTGCAGTGTGTAAAGGAGGACGCAGGAAAAACGGTTGCAAAATTTGACCATTTTGTCACAGTCTGGAGCCCTGGAGTCCTTATGTTTGCTTGACAAAGTCAACATTCATTCTACAAACATGGTTTAGGGGTGCTAGGATGGGTAGAGTCACATGGGGTAACCTCCTCATGGTCACTATAATGCTTTTCTCGCTCTGGTGGGGCGCGTGGTGAGTTGTGCGTGGATGCAGCGGAGAATAGCGTGAAGCCTATGTTTCTGCGGTAACGCGCTCAACAAGCCATGTGATAAGATGCGCGTATTGATGGTCTCAGACGTGGAGGCAGTTGAGATTCATCCTCCACCACCCGGATTGAGGCAAGTCACTACGCCACCACGAGGACCTAGAGCACATTGGGAATTCCAAACTGGGGAGAAAAGGAGGAAATCCCCAAAAAATAAATAAATAATATTACAACTTCTGCACAGACAATGAAGTGAATGAACTGGAAAACTCGAACTACTGGAAATGAAGCACTAGTCTGAATGCGTAAATTGCATTGTGAATACGTTGTCTTAAAAAACAATATTGTACGCAATATCGTAAATTGTCTAAATGTGAGGAATTCACAACAATGTTCCTTAAAAGTAGCCAATACTTCAGTATATTCATTATGTGCTATTATTTTAGGAGCTCAGATTTCCAGGACAATTTCTCAGGTTGTTTATTTTTACATATTAAACATAGTAATATTTAAAATGTTTGTTACATATTGATACATTTTGCGAATTCTTTGGTTAAAGTGGCTCAAATCGGATGCCAAAAAAATCCAATCTCATTTGTGTTTTTGAGTTTTAAAACGAACAACACTTGGAACAAGATCGAATCTGTGCTAGATATCAGTGAACAAAATTGGGAATTGGTTGACCATGTTAATGCAGCTCATGAAATATTATGAATCATCATTGAATGCCATTCCATAGAAAAAAATGCATGTCTTTGTCATTCTCATCACCTTCACCCCAACCACCTGTCATATCCTTTAGGGAACACTTTTTCCGATCCAATCCATTTTTGATGGATAAAATGAAGTTGCGCCATTTCAGCAAGTAAAATGCATTTCCAGCTGACATTCATGTTGATTTTAATGCACAGCGATGAGGAAGTGAGGTAAGCCATCTTATTTTAGGAGAGATAAACACCCAATTAAGTTTTCCCAATGTGTGAGCTTAAAACTCAACGATGTTTAACCTTTTCAGTCGTTGACAAAGCGTTCTCTCACTTCTCCCAGCACAATCATATCAAATCATCTTTAAATAAGGGGGTTTTGCCAGTGGACCTGTTGAACGGCCCCCGAACACTCTGAGAAACATGTGTCTGTCACTGAGTGCGAGATAATTGGCTGAGGCAGAGCACCATTTGGTGCCTGTGGGCTTGTTTGAAAATTAATTGGATTTTCCTTCATACCATTGGGAATTGAGGAGTGCTTGGAGAGGAAAGGAGCTTGGACAACAGTGTACCATCTCTGATTGAAAAAGAAGTAGGAAGGCTCTTCTATTTCTTCAAAAACACCTTCCCCCTTGGAAGAGTTTTTCTTTCTTGGATTTGGCTTCTCTCTTTCCGAAATGGAAACTTAAACTAGACTCTACTCCTCCAACCTTTGGTTGTTCGTGGTACCCAACAACCAAATGCATACAGCCTGCTACTTTCCACCCCAACTAACAATATGTGATTCCCAGGACATTTCGTTAACATAAGGTTTTGGTGATTAAAAATAAAACATAAAATTAACGTTTCTAGAATGTTAAGAATTGGTTCCCCCATACACTAACGTTAGGGGAAGGTGCTATATTTGTTCAGAGCACACTGAGCATCAATAACAGAACTCTAGCAGTTTCTTTAAGTCATAATCTTCCATTATGCGCACTGAAAATTCTCTCTTCTCCACTCCCCACATCATTAATCATCCCCACATTATGAAATGCATAACCAGGTTGACAGGCAGGTAAACTGTATTTTTTATTGATAGTCAGGGGCGGACTGGCCATAGGGAGAACCGGGACTTTTTCCAGTGTGCCGGTCACGAAACGGGTCCTCGATATGCAGAAAAGGACAGCGACAAAATGACTCATTACGTGTCCTACATAAATATATTAGAAATAAGCATTACCCTATAATGTACATTAAAGTATTTAAATAAATGGAAAGTAATTATAATCTGATTACAAAAATTTTAAATGTAATGCTTTACACAAATTTTAGATTACAGTAACTAATTACTTTGATATTGGGAGGTTTTATTTAAATTACATTATTTAGTAATATTATAATTTTTTTTATCATAACCTATGTTCACAGAACCTTGCAGATAGCCTTTTTTTTAGCCAACAATGACCAACATAAGTGCATTATATTTTGCATACACTCTAGTTTTTTTTTTAAGCCTAAACTTAAAATGAACAAGTAATATCAATTTAAACACTTAAAGTAGAGGAAACCTAGCTAGCTGTTTAATCCTTTGGCTAAACTTAAAATGAACAAGTAATATCAACTTAAATATTTAATGTAGATAAAAACGTCATGGTTACTGTTGTAACCTCCGTTCCCCGAGGGAAGGAACGAGACATTGTGTCGAATGAAGTGACACAAGGGGTCTTCCTGGGACACCAAACGTACCTCTGAACCTGAGAAAAGGCCAATGTCTAGTTGGCAGACAGAATTTGCATGCCCTGCCCCGGACATACGGGTATAAAGGGAAGTGGGGCAGTGAGTGCCAGTCAGGATTTTTCACTGAGGAGCTGAATATAAGGTACGATCCGAGAACCACGCCCGGGAGGGCCTGTAAGGGGCCACCAGGATTACCTGTTCCTCGTCCTCCCTGATCTTGCACAGCACCAGTGCAAGAAGTCTCACTGAGGGAAATGGGTACTTGCGCAGCCCCTGAGGCCAGCTGTGTGCCAGCGAGTCTGTCACGAGAGGAGCTCCGGTCAGGGAGTACCAGAGCGGGCAGTGGGAGTTGTCTTGGGAGGCAAAGAGATCTATCTGTGCCTTGCCGAATTGGTCCCATATCAGCTGGACCACCTGGGGGTGGAGCCTCCACTCTCCGCTGGGCGAAACCTGCCGTGACCCGGTGTCCGCCATCGTGTTTCGGTTGCCAGGGATGTGAGTGGCGCTCAGCGACCTGAGTCACGGCTGATTCCAAAGGAGGAGATGGCGGGCGAGTTGTGACATATGATGAGAGCGCACGCCGCCTTGGAGATTTATGTACGCTACCGTCGCAGTGCTGTCTGAACGGATCAAGACGTGCTTGCCCAGGATTAGTGGGAGAAACCAGAAGTGAGTGACAGAAGGGGAACTATAGCTATCTATTTAACTCTTTGGCTGAACTTAAAATTAACAAATAATCTCAATTTAAACAGTTAAAGTAGAGAAAACCTTACTAGCTGTTTAACTCTTTGGCTGAATGTATTATTAACAAGTAATCTCAAACTAAGTACTTAAAGAAGACGAAACCTAGCTAACGATTTAAGGCGATCTGGCAGATATTTCCTGTATAAGTCTTTAGTTCTTGGTCAGAGAAAGCTGCAAATCTGGCCCAAATTTATGCCTCTAGTCAAAACTCTAGCTATATGTGAGACTGAATAATTCATGCATAATTTGCAAAGAAATTCCAATAATTTTCATATTTTAAAATTCAAGAGTCATAGGGCTCTCCTTGTACCATAGACTATTAATATCCAACAATCAGTTGATAGTGTGCAGCCAAACTATATAATGTCCTTTAACCAACAGTTTCACCTTGGCCTTGATCTAAAAAGCTCTGCTTTTCAAATATCCACTGTCTAAGAGACTCAACCTGTTATCTCTATCAGCAGCCATCTGGATATCGATTCCCTGACAACATCCCCACTGTATCCTGTCAGCATTTGATGGCAGACCGCCAGCAGTCACAGCTCTCTCATTTTGTCAGTTGATAAGTTATTATTGTATGCTGGTTATGCACATGGAACAAACAACTGTGAGAGTGTCACATTTCCAATGCAGACAACTTTCAAATATGGTGAAATTTACCTGTTTCACAGAGTTTACTGCAAATTGTTAGCAACTGTGTGTTACGTAGTACTGTAGATGATACAGTGGATTTCTGAAAGCCCCTAGTAGTCACTTCACAGCACCTTCTGGATGTTTGTAAGGCAATTACAGATAGTGCTGTGTTTTATGCTGACTCTGGTGTCTGCGGTAAATCTGGGAAAATTTCTCCTGCCTCTCTGATAATCATCTGTTTGCTTTGGATGGAGGGAAGCACAGTTATCTTTGGTGAAGACATACATACACACACTTAAATATACAGTATATATATATATATAAAAGGCACACTGCATTACATAGTTATTTTTAGTAATTCATGCGAGAAAAGATTATTAAAACATTATCCATTATACTTCTATTGTATGATATTAACATACATTAACATCTAGTGTTTGATTATATCTATTGGCTGTCTATACAGAAAAAAAAAGACCCTAAATCAGTTCAGTCTATAAACTGTCAGCCATTATTACCATATGCTGTATGATGTATTTATGGATTTGTAGCTCTTTCAACATGTGCTCATAAAGCACGAGCAGAAGGTTCACATCATGAGACGCAGATGAAAAATTAATTCACAGAAGGCTTTTTTTTTCTTCTTCGAAAATTAGAAGAGGCAATGTAAAGAGAGCATCTTCAAAAACAAAGGCGTTCACAGAAAATCGTTAAATAATTCAGGTCTTTAAAGGCGGTGAGGGCGGTCTTGCCTCTGAGCATGGTGTTTAACATGGGAAGAAACAAGTTATATCAAAAACACAGCTGAAGTGAAGAGCCCAATGAAATCAGTTTCCCAAATTCCATGTTTTCCATTTTATTTTCAATGAATTCTGGGTTTTTAAAACATGTCATAGACGTGTCATCATTAACATCAACAGCTATCTAATCAAATTGAATCATAGAAATGTAATCAAATGAAAACAAAACAATTACTTTTCAACATACCATTGCATTATTTATTATCAAATGAAGAGTGATCCATACAGCACAATCAAAACCCTAAATTTGAGTATTTTTTATAATATTATTATTTATTATTATTTTTTGGTCAAATAAAAAGCTGCACAGTAGAGCATGACAGTATTAATGAAACCTCTTGCTTGAGAAATTGCTTAAATATAACACAATTATAATTATTGATATATTCTTATTATCATTTGTATTACTAGTACTACTACTTCATTGAATATTACATTTGACTATACAGAAGAAATACATTTATGTCGCATTTTTTGTATTTTTACGTGTCGAGTTAAATTGAGCTTTTGTTTTGGGGTTTATGTGGAAAACTGGATGTTTTTGATGGCTTCACTTCTAACCTCCTTAAAAGCAGTTAGCTATATTGGCTTATACGCTTATTAAACAGCCAAAGGGTATGATTTTATTATATAAATATATACTATGCATAGCTGCGCTTCACAGTGAATAAAGTGACCTGCTCTGTTAATAATGCAGGCTTCTCACATTCACTTATTGTTGAGGCACGCAGCTCATGTAAACTATTTGTTTGACTAAAATCTAAAGCTTTTTGTTTAATCATCACTCTAGGACATATCACGATTTTAATTTGATTGTGCATTTGTAACCAGCTCAAACCGACGTCTCCGGCGTGGGAGGCGGGTGTGCTAACAAGGAGGCTAAAGGCTACAGCCTCTAGCGTCAGTTGCTAGTGCACCACTTGAGGTCAGGAGATTGAGGTTTACACACTACACAGCTATCTACCAGCTGGCTCCCTTTACACTCACCCCCCTAAACCTCACTCCCATCTGGGTCACGGCACCATTTTAACCGGCCCTGCTCGCCAAGAACGGGATTCGAACCGGCGTCTCTAGCGTGGGAGCCGGGTGCGCTAACAAGGAGGCTAAAGGCTACAGTCTCTAGCATCAGTCGCTAGTGCACCTGTTGAGGTCAGGAGAGTGAGGTTTACACACTACACAGCTATCTACCAGCTGGCTCCCATTACACTCACCCCCCTAAACCTCACTCCCATCCGGGTCACGGCACCATTTTAACCGGCCCTGCTTGCCCCGCTCCGAACCGGCGTCTCCAGCGTGGGAAGTGGGTGCGCTAACAAGGAGGCTAAAGGCTACAGCCTCTAGCGTCAGTCGCTAAGCAAGTGAATTGGGACTGGAGCTACTACTAATACCTAGGGCTGGATTGGTAATCTGGCATACTGGACATTTTCCCGGTGGGCTGATGCACTTTGGGGCCGATCAGGGGCGGACTGGTCATAGAGAGAACAGGGACTAAGCTGAAATGAGCCACCGCGTTATGCAGAATTGGCCACAAAATGGCACAGCGATATGCCAAAGGGGCTAGTGATATGCAGAAAAGGACAGCAACAACTTTTAGGCCACTTTCTATGTAAAATCCCGGGCCGATTTGTCTGAGCAGAAGTAATAGTTTATTCATTTCACTCTGTGTCATTCTGTTGAAGTATCTGAAGTCCATACACATTTACTGGTATTCATTTGCATTTCAACATTGAAAATGCCACCCATGGTTTCACAAAGCAGAGCAATGTCTTTTTATGTGGTTGTACTATGGTTCACCCCTTATGTTTTCTTTTAATAGTGATGGTAAGTAAAACATTAGAGAACATTCTGGCGCTCTTGGCCTTCTACAGGATCCCTCAACACTCGCCGCCCGTATTTCTCCTGCTGTGGTTGACGAGCTCGCCTTCAATCCGAGATCATCGGGAGGAAATATGGAGCAGCAGCTCTCTTGATCAAAGCACAGTCAGAATGAAATATGACATTAGGTGAGCTGTTTCCTGCAGTCAAACACAACATGAATACAGAGCCGTGTGCGCTGTGATGTGGCGGTTCAATCGGAACTCTTGCACTACTTCCAATAAGGTTATAGGAGCGTGCCATGGTTATAGAACACTGGTCCTCATTAGAGATAGCTTATATCTGGTTTATCTAGTTTAGACAGATAATGTAGCTTAACAGGTACTGTAGCTTACTAGCTAACTACCTACTGTCACACTACTGGAATATATATTTCAATTTAGATTTTTCACTAGACTCGCTATGTAGTTGCTCCACAACTAGCTAGCATAGCAATGTTGTGACAAACTACATAGCGAGGCTCCTAACTTAACGACATTTTTCAATAACAAGCGACGGTAACATGTGTCGCTTTAGCGACACCAATAGCTACATTACTCACATTGTATAGCAAATGCAGCATTAGAGCCTATTGAGTTGTCAAACACACTTAAACCGTCCTCTCTAATGTAGCGCTGGGAAAACCAAATCATGTAAGTGAATCTGTTCTTTTGGGCAGTTCTGTATATGAACCAATTAAAACAAACGCTTCACTTATATTTAGCGTTGAGAACTCCAATTAATTTTAGTGAGTCAGTTTATTCGGACAGTTCATGTAAATGAACTAGTTAACATCAATGATTCACTGATTCGCTTGAGCCCCGCAAAGCATTAAAATGACATTTCCAGAACTTTTTTTTTTCACTTTTTTCTTTTTTGAAGTAAAATATTTGCTAAATATCGCAGCTGTTTAAAAGATCTAAAAATTAAAAATTTTGTATAAATTTATTAACACACACATATATACAATATATATATATATATATATATATATACAACAGTTAGTTCCGGTCCTCGAATCTGATTGGACGAGAGATGTTCCATGAGCACTGATGGTCTGACACCATCAGCACTCCGACGCTTCACTGTGTGTGTATCACTGTATATTTTTTGCCATTATATATGTTAGGCAGCAGGTGAAGATAATATTTGTGTGTAATATGAGCCAGTTAGGTGACGTGAAGTGAATCCATTAGTCATTGTTTACATAGAACAGCTCTATGCGATCGCTCGTATTACTACTAAACTACTAAAGCTAGGAAATAACTTTAAACGGCTTTTAACGAACAACTTCAGCATTATGGCTCATCACAGCTGAGAGACACAACAGATTGATTAATTACACAAACTCAAGGCCATTACATCTTATCAGACTTTCCACATTGGAGTGGACACAATGTTTAAAATGGTGGAGGACATCGCGGTGTATATAGTGAAAGACTCTTATAGGCTACCGTGAAATAGTGAGGAATACCCCCGCTTGGACTGGCTATTTTTCCACTGAGAAAGCTGATCTTCAGAAAGCTGACAGCATCTCTACTTGGGAGTGTCAACAGGTGATCACACATGCTCCGTCTCTCTCTCTACACACACACACACACACACACACACACACACTCATTCATCCTTGTTTATCCAATAACTTGATAGAAAAAGCACAAACCGTGATCCTATTTCTGAAGTGACATTTTTGATTTACTAACGGACACTTGGACGGATGTTTTGAACCAGCAACGGCATATTCTGATCGGTCACATTATAAAGTAGTTCCATGCATAAATGCATTTTTATGACTGTACTCAGTTTTTCCTAATTTTTTTATGTACTTGTTCATTGAACTGTTGTATATAAGCAATATATATTTAATAAGCATATAATTAAGCAATATCACATGAGCTAGAGTGCAATATGGCCCTACAGCAGCACTGCTGTGATTACCTACGGCACTCTGCCTGCGGCCGAGTCACAGCAGTGCTGATATAGGGCCATATCGCACTCTTGCTCATGTGATATTGCTTAAATATCATCTGATTGTTATATATTTTAAAATATTTTCTTTAAATACCTAACATGGTAGTTAGCTACTTTTTTATAGTAACTTGTAGTATAGCTAACTTCTTGATTAAACATTTGATTAAACAAAAATGACAAAATGGTACACAAATGTTGCCTTTTTGCTACTTTTATTCATATAGGAGCAGATGGTTAGAGGACAAAAATGATCAGAAACAGGTTTGGGAAATAACTCTAGCTAGATTCAAAGTTGCATTGCCCACATGAGCACCACCTCTACCAAGCCACAGGTCCATCTTCATCTTCTTTTAATATATTTTCCAACTTATTCTCACTGTGAAATTGATTTCTAACAAATTCTCATTCTGGAATCTGAATCTTTCTCACACATACACTGGATGGTAGATTTGCCAAACATGCTATCTTGTTATTTAAAACTGTGAAGTCCTATGGCTAAATTCCCTGAGCTTTAAAGAGAAAAAATGAAATACTAGCTCAATTAAAATGGCTGAACACATTCTCCCAGTTCAAGTAACTATTTGCTTATCAAATGAATGTTCTTGCTTAAGCAAGGCCTCTTGTGTGAGCGCAGAAACGCTCTTGTCAGAACTACAGGACTGTCGCCAATTAAAAGTATTACCAAGTAATTACATACCGCCCAGGCACAGCAGGCGCAGTGAAGGCTAATTAAATACAAAGTTTGCTCTGTGCTCTTGAAGAACCTTCAGTTCCTGTTTTCTCCATGTTTTTCAATCTCTTCTATTTTTGTTGGATTCGTTTTGCTTAAGTTTGCTACAACATTGAGCACATTTGTGCTATGTAGTCTTCTTAGTGTACATACTGTGGCCCCAAAAAGTATTTTTTTTTCTTAATGCCCTGGTATACTTCAAACGAAATCAAAGGCCAAATGGGTGTGATGTCATTTTGAGTCAAATCTGGCCAAATGAAGGTGTTTTTGACTTGTTTTGGCGGTTCGTAACAGCTCGCCAGTGCAAACTTTCAGGAAAACTTACTGTACCGGCTGCTAAACACCTTCATACCACCATCAGTCAACATTAATTATATTTCAGAGTTATTAACAAGCAGTTGCAAACTTACCAACATCTGAATGACTGTTTGCATAGACATTTCCAATAACATGTCATGTGATTTTTTTTTGTTTAATTAGTCTACAAAAGAAATTCAATATTTTTATTGCACATTCACTCTGTTGTTTGAAATGCTGCTTCACTCATGTAGCGTCTGCAGCCGAAATCTGCCCAAAGAGATACGTATATGCCTTGTATTCAGCCCACTGATACTCTTTTATACACGAGTGTAACCGGCGCATATAATGTCCAAGTGTTAACGCCATTAATGCAGAATGTAAACATTACAAATGACACTTTATAAATCATCATCGAGTTTTTTTAACAGCTTCTTTTACTGACCTCATGTGAATTATATTAATAGAATGAGGCATAAAGTAATTGATAACACATTTTAATGTCACATTAGTTAAGATTTTACATAGAGGTAGACTGACATACTGTATAAGTTTAACAAATTAATCGGTGCAGATAGTTGCTTTTTGGAACTATCGATTATATGCAAAAATCTATGTCGATAGTTGCCGATATTAGATTTTTTAATTCCTTCATGTTCATTTGATAATTATGTTTTAAAAATATTTAAGTGAGGACATGCAAAGAAAAATTTACTTTGACGAGGGGAAACGTCCCTCGTCACCACATACATCATGTCTTCAATATATTGTGAATAATATAAATAATGTATATGTGAGTAATATGTAGGCTGCAAAAAGCTTAATTTGGTAAATATTACAAAAATAGAGCATTGTAATGGAGCCAAGTGTCCATCATTTCAAATAAGAGGCCCTAGTGTCTATTTCAGGCTTGTTTAGTGTTAAAAGTCCCATGTTTTGTACCCAATCTTTTTCATATTATTATTGGTTAAAAAATAAACTACACACCTGGGATTTTTTTTTTTTTTTTTTACTACTCTGGACTCTATGTCTGTGCCAACTAAGAAAATGTTCTAGCATGAATCAATTAAAAAAACTATTTATTCTCAAAATCCACTATCGGTCGACCTCTAGATTTACATGTAGCATCCTCTTATTTTATGGCTCCTCTATATACCTGTATATGTGTCTGAATGTTGGTAAACAGTCTACTTTTGCTCAGCAGTTTCTTTTTTTTTTTTTTTTGGTGAATTTTTTCCCCTTTTTTCCCCAATTTGGAATGCCCAATTCCCATTGCACTTTTAAGTCCTCGTGGTCATGTAGCGACTGGCCTCAATCCGCGTGGTGGAGGATGAATCCCAGCTGCCTCCACGTCTGAGACAATTAACCCGCGCATCTTATCACGTGGCTTGTTGAGCGTGTTGCCACGGAGACATAGCGCGTGTGGAGGCTTCCCGCATCCACCACAACATCCACGCTCAACTCACTACATGCCCCAACGAGAACGAACCACATTATAGTGACCACAAGGAGGTTACCCCTTGTGAATCTATCCTCCCTAGCAAACGGGCCAATTTAGTTGCTTAGGAGACTCTACCCTCCCTAGCAAACAGGCCAATTTGGTTGCTTAGGAGACTCTACCCTCCCTAGCAAACAGGCCAATTTGATTGCTTAGGAGACTCTACCCTCCCTAGCAAACGGGCCAATTTGATTGCTTAGGAGACTCTACCCTCCCTACAAACGGGCCAATTTGATTGCTTAGGAGACTCTACCCTCCCTAGCAAACGGGCTAATTTGGTTGCTTAGGAGACTCTACCCTCCCTAGCAAACGGGCCAGTTTGGTTGCTTAGGAGACTCTACCCTCCCTAGCAAACAGGCCAATTTGGTTGCTTAGGAGACTCTACCCTCCCTAGCAAACAGGCTAATTTGGTTGCTTAGGAGACTCTACCCTCCCTATAAACGGGCCAATTTGGTTACTTAGGAGACTCTACCCTCCCTACAAACGGGCCAATTTGATTGCTTAGGAGACTCTACCCTCCCTAGCAAACGGGCTAATTTGGTTGCTTAGGAGACTCTACCCTCCCTAGCAAACGGGCTAATTTGGTTGCTTAGGAGACTCTACCCTCCCTAGCAAACGGGCCAGTTTGGTTGCTTAGGAGACTCTACCCTCCCTAGCAAACAGGCCAATTTGGTTGCTTAGGAGACTCTACCCTCCCTAGCAAACAGGCTAATTTGGTTGCTTAGGAGACTCTACCCTCCCTATAAACGGGCCAATTTGGTTACTTAGGAGACTCTACCCTCCCTATAAATGGGCCAATTTGGTTGCTTAGGAGACTCTACCCTCCCTAGCAAACGGGCCAATTTGGTTGCTTAGGAGACTCTACCCTCCCTAGCAAATGGGCCAATTTGGTTGCTTAGGAGACCTGGCTGGAGTCACTCAGCATGCCCTGGGATTCGAACTAGCGAACTCCAGGGGTGGTAGCCAGCGTCTTTACCACTGAGCTTCCCAGGCCCCCTGCTCAGCAGTTTCAAACTTCTTTTTGGCTCTGAGCGAACTTCTGAAATTCTCTGTGAGTATACCGGGCCTTTAAGCCACACTTAAACCAAGTGGTAAATGCAATGAAATTATGCTAGCCTTTTTCTTAAACCTGCAGTGACTTTTAATCAACTGGTGTAAAGGTATTTTTAGTTTTTTTTTATTGTGCCTGTATGAAGTAAGTTCTCCTCAAGTTCACACAGGTGTCCTAGCAGACAGGTGTAGCTCTGCCAGCACTTTAACTATGGCCATATTCCACTAAAAGTCTGACAACAATAAAACGGCCAATTCGTTTTTTTCTTCATTATAAAGAGGCATCTCTGTTTTTTAACAAATTGAAACTATCAAAGAGATTTGCTACCCTTTTTTCTAATAAGTTTTTTATTCGAAATCTATCACCTTCTTATACATTTAATTTGTCCACTCAAAGTGGACCATTTCAACTGCAGATTGCATTGATTTTCTTGGGCACACAGGACCTTTATTTGTCAACAAACAATTGCTTTCCATGATTCATGACTGGCTTGATGTTCAGCATTTGTGGAGCAAAATAGGCCCTTGAATCCATTTGGAACAGTCCAAGCAGAGGTTCTGTGTAATTGAATTCATTAGGAACTTCATCAAGTCTATTCCCTGGTGAAGATGAGTGAAGTCTTCTGCTGTATTATCTAGAAGATTCATCTTTAATCTTATTACTGCCATTCATAACTAATAAAAAGGGTTTCTTATTTGCCTCTGCACTTTGGAAATCCTTCCATCAGATTACAATAGAGCCTGGAAGATTGAAGAAACGACCTTTGAAATTGGGAGAAAGATGTTGTTTAAGAAGGATATAAAAGTAGTAGTCCAACTGAAATGTCCAAATCTTCCGAAGGCTTACGAGAGCATTTGGTGGCAAACAACCCGAAACTGGGGCTGAAAGCTGCATAGAAAGTCATATAAGAAGAAAAGCAGAGAAATCATTGTCTGGGTTTGGGAGCGAGGACAACAGAAGTCAATGTGACACTTTACAATAAGGTTTTTCATTTGTTAACAGTAGTTAATGCATTAGGAATCATGAACAAACATTAACAATATACTTTTTAAATGGACACTTATTGTAATTACCAAAGTTAAAAAAAAATAAAAAAATAAAAAATTAATTATTGGATGTCTGAGGGCAACTAGGAGACAAAAGAATTTAGGATTTGATCTTTTCTTATCCGTTGTTTTTTGTGTTTTATGGGTATCTGGGGATATTTGCGCACAGTAATAATAATAATAATAATAATTAAAAAATATATTTACGGATTTTAACTATATGACAAATTTAATTGACTATTTTTTAAATGGTGTTAATATTATGAATTCAGAATAAATTAGAAGTATTAACTTATTATTAATGAGGAGTATGAACGTTTAAAACTTAGTAAAAAAAATTAAAACATTTTGGTAAATAGTAAAGAAAATAGCTTTTTGTTATCGGTTTAACTTATTTTATTGTTAGCAATGTGAAGTATATTTTATAGTTTAAATCTTACTTTTGCAAGTAATCATTTTCGTTTTGTTTGCCATCAGTACTACTGATAATATTAGGGTTTAAGTTTGCAGCTAGGTTTGTCCGATATATATATATATATACAGTGTGTATATACATACACAGATGAGCCAAAACATTATGACCACTCACAGGTGAAGCAATTAACGTTGATCATCTCCTAACAAGGCCACATGTCAAGGTCTGGGTAGATTAGATGGGAAGCGGACAATCAATTCTCGTAGACAATATGTTGAATGCAGGAGAAATGGGCAGGAGTAAAGACCTGAGTGACTTTCACAAGGGCCAAATTGTTATGGCCAGACGACTGGGTCAGAGCGTCTCTGAAACGACAAGGCTTGTAGGGTGCTTCCTGTCAGCAGTGGTGAGTACCTACCGACAGTGGTCCAATGAGTTCAACAAAGGCTTTCAACAGATGATCAGCAGGAGAGTGAGACAAAGGGGGGCCAGAGACGCCAGTTCAAGAGAGAGAGAAGCATGCGGCCATGTTGCGTGTGTCTGTGTGTCCTTATGTTTTATGTCATTTTAAGTTCATTTATGTCATTAAACTTTACGTTGGCTGTTCAGCCGGTTTCCGCCTCCTTACAATAGCGTTTTATAACAAGTAATGCTTGAGAGAAATGCGGTTCTCCTTGGTCGTTTAAGCCATGCAAAGCATTTTAGAATGTTCCCTTTTCTCATCTCATCATTATTCTGCTTTCCATAATATAAATAATCACAATGCAGGCTGAGTGTGTCTCATGCATTTTTCATAATACTACAAACCCCTGCGGTGCAGCAAAAACCTTTCCGCCGTTTCATGACCTCATCTTCTTTTCACTTCTTTTACATCTAATCTTTTCAATCTTTATCATTGAATCGTCAGAATTGATTCCGGAGGGCTAAATTGGTTTTTACCAGATCAGAACATGGTTACATATTAAATCTTTTAGCTAGAGGATCCAGAGAGAATGATAGAGTGTTTGTGAACATAATGTACGTGTAAAGTACTTGTCCGTCCCCCTTCTCTTTGTTAGAGAACATTATCTCAAAGATGTTGCTACTAGTACAAAGTTTGGACACCTTTGACTTTTCAGAGTAAACAAATAAACTTTGAATTCAACAAAATGCACAAAAAAGAAAAAAGAACGCATTTTATATTTTGTTCCAAAGAGCCTAAAAGTAGCATTTCATCATTACAGTTCATGTTGCCATGGTTTCCTTTTGGTAAAAATGGTTCCATTAAAACATTTTCAACATTTGAGCATAATAATTTAATTAAATGCCTCAGTGAACTCATAATGAGTGTTTTGCTAACAAATATGACGTCTTTGTGTATACAGGATGTGTGAAAATATCGAAACAGCACAATACAGACATAATGTTATTAGACCTATTACTGGTAAATATAGTCATATCTGTCTTAAATGTAATTGACAGATATTAATGCAGGTCATGGTTGTGCAAGGAGACTATTTAAAGGGCTGAAATTATTCAAAAAAATACACATCTTCCATATTTCCTCAAGTAACTAAAGTTTAAGCCTTTTTAAATATAATTAAGACTCTGTTATTGTACCAGAAAGTCCACCGGCTACAGTTACTCGCATGTTATACATTATTCAAGGACCCGAAAGCAGTTGAACACAGATGATTACTTCACGCTCATATCTATCGTTCACTAGTTCAATCTATCGTTCATTTATTTGATCTATTGTTCTACCATTCGTTTGTTGGTTTGATCTATCATTCCATACATCGTTTGTTGGTTCGATCTGTTGTTCCATCTACTGTTTGTTGGTTCAATCTATCATTCTACCATTCTTTCGTTGGTTCGATTTATCATTCCATGTATCATTTGCTGGTTCGATCTATTGTTTGATGGTTAGAGTATTTGTTCTACCATTTGTTCCATCTATCATTTGTTGGTTCGATCATTCAATATATAATTTATTTGTTTCATCTATCATCCGTTGGCTTGATCATTCGTTCCATCTATTGATTGTTGGTTCGATCATTTGTTCTACCATTCGTTCGTTGGTTCGATCGTTTGTTCCATGTATCGTTCTTTGGTTTGATCTGTTGTTCCAACTATTGATTGTTGGTTCGATCATTTGTTCTACCATTCATTCTTTGGTTTGATCTTTCATTCGATCTATCATTCATTCATCTGATCTATCAATCTATTGTCTATTGTCAATCTAATCTATCATTCTACAATTTGTTTGTTTGTTGGTTTGATCTGTTGTTCCATCTATTGTTTGTTGGTTCAATCTATCGTTCTACAATTTGTTTGTTTGTTGGTTTGATCTGTTGTTCCATCTATTGTTTGTTGGTTCAATCTATAGTTCTACAATTTGTTTGTTTATTGGTTCGATCTGTTGTTCCATCTATTGTTTGTTGGTTCAATCTATCGTTCTACAATTTGTTTGTTTGTTGGTTTGATCTGTTGTTCCATCTATTGTTTGTTGGTTCTATCTATCGTTCTACCATTTGTTTGTTTGTTAGTTCGATCTGTTGTTCCATCTATTGTTTGTTGGTTCAATCTATCATTCTACCATTTGTTCGTTGGTTCGATCTATTATTCCATGTATCATTTGCTGGTTCAATCTATTGTTTGATCTATCCTATGTTGGTTCGAGTATTTGTTCTACCAGTTGTTTGTTGGTTCGATCAACCATTCTACTATTCGTACATTGGTTCAATCTATTGTTCCATCTATCGGTCGTTCCATCTATCATTCGTTGGTTAGATTATTCGTTCTATCTATTGTTCGTTCGTTCCATCTATTGTTCGTTGGTTTGATCTATCATTCATCTATCATTCGTTCCATCTATTGTTTGTTCTACCATTTGTTTGTTGGTTTGATCATTCGTTCTACCATTTGTTCCATCTATCATTTGTTGGTTCGATCATTCGATCTATCATTTACTATCATGATGCGTTCAACTCATGCGCACTATGACTGCTTTGTGATTCTTTTTAGTACAGTCAGACGTATGCGCAGATGATGCGCAAAGATGCGCTGCATGTCTAGAAAAATGTACTGTGCTGATGGTGAAATTTTAGTCACGCACTGTGCGCTAGTCATAACGTCATCCGTAAAACTATAGCTTGGCCATTATTCATTGTTTACATATTACATAGTATGTACTGCATTTGATGAAGAACATACTTCTCGGCTATTAAATAAGTATGTTCTTTCAGTATGCAGGTGAATAGGTTGAATAAACTCCCAGGCATAATTTATACAGGAACATGGGAATTGTCCCATGACCCGAATATATGACGTAGGAACAACAACTGCAAAAATACTTTACTTCGGTTTAGTTAAATAAGTACAATTTAAGCATATGGAACAACTTACTTGACTCGCAGTTCTCCACTGTTTAAAAAAATGTAAAATATTCAGTGTTTTGAATATGATGGCTCTGCAGTTCCTGTGGAATTATGAGCTTGTAAAGTATCCAGTGGATTCACACCCATCTCCATTGACATACTGCTATTGGCATACTATAAAGTATGGAAATACGCATATTCAGATGCAGCCCAAGTGTGGGTTTTGGCTATGCTTGATAAGTCCAAGACATGTTGAATGACACTGATGAATGACAGTTGCTTCTCATCTTTCTCCCCCTCTCATTATCCATTTCATCAATCTCTGCAAGCAGTGGTCATGACCTTCCTCATGTAAATTAATATTCTTGCAGCTCCCGCAGGCACCCAGTCCTTGCTGAAGCCCCACATGCACCACAGGAACTCATGGGAAATGTAGGCAGATAGTTTGTTGGGACTGATGACTGTTCTTCATGAATGAATTATGCAGTTTTACATTTCTGCACTGTCTTGGGAGTAGAAGGGCAGTAAAAGGCTTTGAATTGCTGTAGGGTGATGCTGCATTGTGCCAACATGGTTCATCTGAGCCAACAGGGCGCACGCAACATTAACTAGCCTGTGTGGAGGCCCACTCTGTTCTCCGCGGCATCCACGCACAACTCACCATGCGCCCTACCGAGAGGGAGAACCACACATTAAAGTGACCACAAGGAGGTTACCCCATGTGACTCTACCCACCCTAGCAACCGGGCCAATTTGGTTACTTAGGAGACCTGGATGGAGTCACTCAGCACGCCCTGGATTCAAACTCGCGACTCCATTGGTGGTAGTCAACGTCAATACTCACTGAGATACCAAGGCCCCGTGTAACGCTTTGTTAAAGAATTGTTTAAAACCCTAATGAAGAAAGTGAATGAGACAAATAGACTACTTTCGTAAACAATGCTGCTTAAACATCGGGCAGTCACTGTTTAATATTTGGTGTAAGAAGCAGGGACAAGGAGTTATTTAATGGTTGAGTGAATGTGATTTTGTTCACTGTACAAACAAGCAGAACATTGCACTCTGCACTCTGTTGAAACATTAATTAATCATCGAAACCACAGTTTTGAGTGAGGCAGTCTTGATTTTAATTGAAGAAATGGCAAGTAGCAACAGAAACATAGCAATCATACTTATGAAACACCCCAATTAAATGAGTTAGAAACAGACTCTTTATTGCCAAGTGTTGTTTTTCTAATGTAAAACATTAAACTCAGTTCCATGTGTGAATAGAAGCGCATCTTTAACAAGGTAAGCTGTAGCTAAATCAGGCATTGGCACGCATCGCTATCTTAGGTCATTAGTTTAAATAAATCCACACATTGTTAGGCTAAGTCACTTGTTAAATAAGCCCTGGGCTTATGAGTCCGTTTAAGCCATTTGGCCAAGCAGGCCCAGGCACACATAGATATTTAGTTCATTAGGCACACTTAGTGCACATAGCTCTTCGGAGCAGCAACAGTACACAAGTCCTGGCGGTAGATCTGCTTGGTTGGGTGTTGTGTTTTGTATATGCGTTTGTGCATAATATATTGTGATTGCATTGATATCTTATTGTGCAGCAGCAGCATGTCCACATGCTTAACTCGGAGATGCTCCAAAAGCATCCGTCTGACGCATTTGTACATAGACATCAAAATAATAATAAATGGAGCAGATGGAACAGAAGAACACACCCTGTGAGAACAGAACAGATTGAGTAACAATTGCAAAATGGATTACTGGAATGCAGCGATATGGGAATAAAACAAACAATGTATAGACTTCTACAGCTACTTTTTTATTGTCTAAACAATGTTTTACTTGTATGCCACAGTAATGCAATATATTTCCATTTTAATATCTGAATTATTATATTTTATTTAAGTTTGTTTTCATTTTTATCTGCTCTGTGTTTGAGATGAACACGACTGAGAACTTCTACTTTTCATTACATACAGTTTAATGCTGGGAGGTTCTTATCCAAAAGCCTTCGGTCTTGTATTATTACTAGTTAAGTCAGCTCGTGACTTAACTTTGAGCTATCAGAGGACTTTGGCACAATTCCATAGGATGAAATGTTTGTATTGATCTAAGCAGAAGAAACACTACAAATGCTTTTCTTCTGTACTCTTGATTGTTTTCTGCTGTGACAAACACATTGAACAAAGCAAACTATCCCAACGAGAGAATACAATTTCATTCCCAGTAGATCAAACAGCAGATGATGAGCCCACAAGCTTGTGTAAGTGTGTATGCATGTGTGTTCGGTATATGTGGTGTGTGTGTGTGTGTAAATTTGTGTATGCATTAACTTAGAAGGCATCTCTGGCAGCATCCTAATGAAAGTAGACACTAAATAACTAATTTGGGTTGATCTATATACATAGACAGCAACATAAAAATGGCTCTTTAACCAAAGACTTTACTCACAATTGATTTGAATAGAGTTTGGCGTTAGCACGTTGCTAATGTTGCAGTAATTAGCATAAAATAAATAGCACACACAAATATTGGTTAAAATATTCCATTTTGATTTGATTAAACCATTTTTATTGATACATTTTGGTATTTAATTAATTATAAGTGTATTTCTAATGAAAATTTTCCTGGCCTGGTCCACGACAATTACAGCATGTTGTCTACATTTTGGCACAGCCATGCCAATGATGTCTAAAAATGCTGCCTATATAGGAGAGAGAGGGCATTGTTAATTTGCTTGATATGTTTGCATTTAATTATTGGAAGAACTGGGACCAAAACCACCACGATATATGATGTCCATCGAAGGCATTATGGAAAAATGACAATTTATTTTTTTTACATTTTTGTTAAAATCAATGCAAATATGTAAGTTATTGAATCAGGGTAATCATAAGAAACTGACTAGGGTGTCCAACTTGTGAATTAATGACTTTGATGACTCAATTAATCATAAATATAATATATATTATACATGTATATAATACTTAAAAATTGTAATAAATGACATAATTGTGGTAGATGAGTAAAGCATTGATTAGACTATACAAAAACTGGCTTTTGAAGTCTATATATTGTTTGTTTTATTCCCATATCATTGATCAAGAGCTTATGGTCAACAGCAATCCATATTGGAATTGAGTTCGTCAATCTATCCTGTTCTCACAGGACGTCTACTTGCATTCTGTCTTTGCCCTTTTTAATTCCCGGTCCAAGTACATATGCGTCAGATGGACGCTTTTGGAATGTCTCGCTGGTTTTTTGCATCATAAATGCAACGTTTTTGTACACAATTATATGTCTAGTGAAAAGATAGATGGAAGTTTGAAAATCGTGCCTGGAGATCCATGCATTCTGTTGTGCTTTGTCCAGTGGTGAAGCATGCGTCTTGTGTGCCCGGGTCTCGTTCTGTGGCTGCGCTGCTTGTGAGGTTTGCTGAGGCGCACTGGCTTATTCACTAAATTAATGAACTGAGAACTGTTACTGTTAGATGTCTATATAACACTCAAAAAACTAGCTCTTTGGCTGAACTTGATTCATTCATGGACAGTGGTTCCATGCCTTTTAAAACGAGTTTTAACCTAAAATGACTATGCAATCTCAACACAAACACTGTGTAGAGACAACCTAATTGAATTGGATAAACCCAACAAAATTAGACGTGTCAATGTAACTGTGACAGGTCTCTAAAGTTCTTCTAAAGGAGGTAGTGTGAGCCAGGTAAATGTTCAACTAAAGTCTTTTATTTGAAAATACTTTTCAGTATAAACACCTAAATGGTCTTGCTTTTCAGCACAAATGCATTCAGTTTGGATTGCCCTTTTTATCCCTCTCCACTCTCACTTCAAACCCAAAACAGCTCTTAGAGGTGATTTCCCAAGTGGAAGCCCAGATACCATACTTCCACCCATCCAATTGCACACTTCTTAGGGTTTGCCGTGAGTCCCCCTCATCTCAGCGACTTCAGGACCGCCTCTCTCTACGGTTTTATGAGATTGGGGTGGTAAATCTGACGTAATCCGCCTCTATCCATTAGTTTAACCTCATAATCAATTTCCCTGACTCACTGTGTGACCATAAAGGTCCCTTGCCACTTGGTGAGTAAATTAGAGCTCGATGTGGGGAGTAATAGAAGGAATTTATCTCCTGGTGCAAATTCCCGTAGCCGAGTACCACTCTAATGGCCTGACGAGGTCCATGTCAATTCTTTCGAAAGGGACCTCGTTCAATAGAAGGGATGCAATGGGGCTTTTAGGGTGGCCGTGGGATTCACCAACTGACATTCACGGCATGCCACACACCACCTACGGACGTCCCTGTGAATGCCCGGCCAATAGAAACGGCCATCAGATGGTCTAGTGACCCGCCATCAGATTATAAGGAGCTGTCTGGAATAATATTTTCCGACGGCTCTTCGTTAATAACAATTGGATTAATCCTCTTTTGTCTGAGTGTTCTGCGTCACTCGATGCAACCGATCCTTAATAATTGAAAAATAAGTATATGTGAGTGCAACGTCTGGCTGGAGGCATTGACCATCAATCTCTTTCACTTGATCAAAGGCGTGCCTAAGGGTCTCGTCTCGCATCTGCTCCAGAGGGAAATCCCCAGCAGGGAATCCTCTAAGGGCTGGGGAAGCTGCTCATGCCGGATGGGTGGCCTGTGGCGCATCGGGGAGGCTTGCCGGCCCCTGAATTCACCGCCATATAGTCCTCAGCCAACTGGACCGCCTCGTCCAGCGACGCTGGTTGTTGGCACTGGACCCATTCCTCTGTCCCCTTCAGTAGTCGGTTGATCAACTGCTCCAGTTCCACCAGGTTGACTACTGCCATGTTGTTGCATCCAGTTGCCAGCAGCCAACACTGGCAGGAGTCATGGAGCTGTTGGGCAAAGGCAAACGGGTGGCCAAGCTCACCATGTGAGCGGCTGACCTGTTGCAAGATGAAGTCCTGATACCCCAGGAGTTTGGCTAGTTGGCTTGCACTTCTCCGGCCAGCAGCAGCAGCAGGCAGACCATCCACTGGGACTTTGGCCATCCCGCTACATCCACCACACACTCAAACAGCTCCACAAACACCTCCGGGTCATCCTCAGGAGAGCATGAAGTGGGAGTTTGCATCTGTGGAACCATTTACATTTACATTTACATTTATGCATTTGGCAGACGCTTTTATCCAAAGCGACTTACAGTGCACTTATTACAGGGACAATCCCCCCAGAGCAACCTGGAGTTAAGTGCCTTGCTCAAGGACACAATGGTGGTGGCTGTGGGGATCGAACCAGCGACCTCCTGATAAACAGTTATGTGCTTTAGCCCACTACGCTACCACCACTCTATCCCCCAGGGTATCAAGCTTTGTTACAAATGCCGGTCCTCTGCTTGAGCTTGAAGGATAACCAGGAATCGCTGCTCATGTTCCTGTACCTTGCACAGATCAAGCAGAGTCTGATGTTGCATTTGATGGATGCTGGCAAGGGTCTTGATCGGCGATGGGTGAGGAATCCATGATGGTGTATCTTCCTCCAAATTACCAGGTTTCATCACCACTTTGATAGGTCTCTAGATTTCTTCTGAAGGAGGAAGCGGGAGCCGGGTAAATGTCCAACGCAAGTCTTTTATTTAACAATGCTTTTCAGTATTAAACACCTAAATGGTCTCGCTTTTCAGAACAACAAATGCACTTGTCACACACACAGCTACGTGCATCTCTCTCTCTCCCCTCTGGCAGTCTGGATTGCCCTTTTTATCCCTCTCCACTCTAACGGCAAACACAAAACTGCTGTTAGAGGTGATTTCCCACAGGTGACAATCCTTACTGTTCTGTCCCTACTGGTCTCACTCTCTGCTTGGCCACACCCCCATCACCACAGTAACTTAAATAAATCTCATTTGGTTCTTTCTGCACTAATGAAAGTGAATGTTAGCATGCTAAACACATGCTGGTTGGAAGCACTACAGAGTGTAGTTTAGTAACTATGCAAAGGTTAGCACTGCAATTTCTCAATGAAGCAAGCAATCAGCTTTATGTACAACTTTACCTGTCCTCATCGTTAGCTCAAGCTCCCCTCTTCACCATGATGGTAACCCCCAAAACTCTTCTAAATCTCAACATAACAATACATTAAACACAAACAAGTCTCCCCCATTATATTCATCTTGCACTAAAACACGTAAAATAGCACTTAATTTTAACATTTACTCTCCTTATCGAGTCCCATGCAGAGCATGCTAGGAAATGCACATATGTTCACACTTTATATTAGGTGGCCTTAACGACTTTGTACTAACAGTAAATACATATAAGACTATGTATTTACTCTGTGATTACATGTTGTTCTGCCAAATATCCACATTTACCGCTACTGTGGTTGAGGCAAGTGTAGGTTTAGGAGTAAGGGTAAGGGTTGGGTTAGGGTTAAAGATAACAGTGTAACTAAAAATGCAATTAAATTCAGGTACTTTAAATGTACAGTAGGACCAATTATTCTTACAAGGTAGGCGAAGAATCGTATTGCAAGTCAAAACTGAAATTTCTTGCAATTCCCTAATATTGCCATATTCTAGTTTTTCAGGTCCTAAAATGTACTTTTACATATGTAACGGGAGCCAGCTGGTAGATAGCAACTGATGCTAGAGGCTGTAGCCTTTAGCCTCCTTGTTAGAGCACCTGCCTCCCATGCCAGAGATCTAGGTTCGAGTCCCATTTGGAGCAGGGCGAGTAGGACCGGTTACACATACCATATTATTGTTATATACCCAACTTCAAATAGCAATATACTGTGTAATAGACTATTTAGTAGATAAAAAGCTATAGATTATGTATATTTTGAGTAGCAATAAACTCTTGGTCAAATTTTGAAATTTGTAACATTTCAAATAGACTTTCAAGTTTACATTACCACCTTATTCATGCAGCCTCAGGTTGCGTTTACTTCAATGTATGTGGAAAAAGAGGCATTGAGAGAACTTTAAAGCCAGTCATAACTCAAGGCATAGTGAAGGTTATGGCAAGACAGAGGAGAATGCTTCTTTTCAGAAACAGTGTGGATGTAGAGGAAGTGAAAGAGAATGGCTAATATGTCTGACATGATGATGAATCGATTGTCATTGGAAGAGGGCAGAGTGCGCACAGAGGATGAGACTGCTTTTTAAAGTTCAGGTTCAGCTTTCTGTCGGTTCTCTCCAAGAGTGCCAATTCACACGTCGTCAATAAGCATTAAAATGAGTGAAAGAAGAGTATGGAGTATTGAGTTTGAGGGCGGCCTGCCTGAAACAGAATGAACTCTTAATGTCAACCCTTTGTCTGGTGTAGGAAACTCTCAGTTTTGATAGCTAGGTTTTTAAAATATAGCTAGCTGACTCACTACTTGGGCAGATGTCAACCTAAATAGCTTTATTTACATTTGTAACTGATATGAGATGCTTCATAGTCGACAAATAGTCATTTTCACGTCAAAAGAAACTTCGAAACTTCAAATTCGAAATGCAAATCCTCCCTGTTCATTGTTGCACACAAGTCATACACTCGTTTCTTCCTTACAATAACTTGTCAGTGACTCTTGTTACATACATTGTACATAAATATGTAAATTAATTAGCTTAGTAAGTCAGTAGCTGTGATCTGATTACAAGAATTGAAAGCGTTATACCAATTTTAGACTAAAAAGTAATTTGATTAGCGAATTACTCTGTAGTCCGATTACACCCAACAGTACATCGCACATACAATAATTGGTTTAAAGGTTTAAAATAAAACATTTTTTTTTTTTGGAATAGCCTAATACATTTCTAGTACTCTGTGTAAAGTTATATAAAAAATTACAACTTCTTTGTCATGAAGTGGATATAACTTTTACACATTAAATTCATGCTAACAGGTATACCGTTTGTGTCTTGTAACGTTTTTACGCATAATTCAACGCGATAAATTATATAGAGTCTCATGAAAATGTGTACATATTTTACGAGTTGGCTATTTCGTATTATTTTGTACGAGTTTGTTCGTATAAATTTGTACGATTTCATCACGTGCAAATGCCCGGATGTCTAATGCGAATGTAAGCGCGAGTTTCGTGCAAGAGTCGTACGATATCATGCGAATTAGCCATATTTAGAAAAGACGTATGAATCCTTGCGATTTCGCCATGAGAGTGAGTAGGGAATATTCCTTATCTGAGAAGTTCAAGCATGGAGTATCACCTGTTTTCTACAATAATTCGCTGTATAGGCAGAAAACAAACCACACTTACTGAGTGCAAATCCGAAGGCAGGGATCTCAAGACGTGTTTTTCTAAGTTTCAAACTTCGTTTAATGACACAGCAATCTAAAACTGTATATTTATGATACAACGCAACAAAGGCGCTCCAAAAGCATCTGTCTTACACAGGTGTACATTGACGCATACTTAGAATTTTTTACTTGCATAGCAACTGGCTCAAAAGTTGTTGAACGGGGGTGTTCGCTGTCCTTTTCTGCATAGCGCGGCGCCTTTTTGTGGTCTGTTCTGCATAACGCGGCAGCTCATTTTAGCTTATCGCGGCCCGTTCGGCCCGTTTCACGGCCAGCTCTGATCGGCTCCAAATGTCAGTATGCCAGATTACCAGTCCAGCCCTGGGTGTGGGGGAGAAATAGATCAATAATTAACACTCCTATTGCGTTCAGGTCATTTTTGACCCGGGAGAGGTAGATAATAATTTTTAAATACCACATACTTTTTAGTATGGGAACTAAACTTTGGGACTTTGTCAAGACCATCAAAATACACATAGTACATTGTAAGGGGGTTAAGATGGGCAAGGAGGAGGCGAGAACCGGCTTGTCAATATAAATAATAATTTAATGAAAACTTAAACCAAAACACACAAACATAAACACACACATGACGGACATGCCCGTAATTCTCTCTCACTCTCACCGTCGTCACCGGACGCCTTTATCCCTCACGCGCCCCATCAGGCTGATTGGGGACCGGGCGTGCGACATTCCAGCCCGGCCCCGCCCCCCTCCGTTCCACATACATTTTTCTCACATTTGTACAAAAAGGTTGTTTAAGAGATTTTTACATCTTTTGCATTAACGGGTCAATTTTGACCCGGGCACCAATTATGGCTTTACAGATGTTATTATGTCGATTTGCTTGTACATCTCTAAATTCGATTGCAACCGAGGCACTCCAAAAGCATCTGTCTGACTTTTTTTTATATATCGACAGGCCTAGTATTTTAACCTTTATGGGTTGGCCCAATTCACTTCCATTGAAAGTGTCTTACTGTAACGCTATTTTTAATAAATGAGGGACGAGCTGAAAATATATTTTTTGTGGTGAATATTATGCCACTAATGCTGTTAACCGTGCATTGAAACCGGACAAATTCGTTTAAAGTTAGTTAAACTGTTGATATGTTCACCGCTAGCAACTTTAGCTAACATTTGAAGGTCACTCTATCGCCCCCTTGAGTATGGAGTTATGTTTGGCAAGCATTTGTGTCATTTGTGTAACAACTTGTTGCTAAATGACATGAAAATTGAGTGATTATTTTGATATCATGATGACTATTACTGTGCTACTATGGATACTTAGCATTTACAAAACAGCCTTGAAGTGAAGTGATCAATTTTTGTTATCTTTTTTTTAAATTGTTTTTTCATAGTTGTGGCAAATACTGTGACCTGTTGTGACTGTACATGATGGAGTTGGCTGGATGCTCATCTTGCAGCTGGTCTGATCTTGACCCCAAGCCGTCCTCTGCATTACACTGTCTCCCATAACACCTGTCAGACTGAGGCCTCCATTGGATCATTAAGCCTCTTTATTAAACTCATCTGTCAAACGCCACATCATAAAGAGCGCAAACTGAACACACCAAACGTAGACCCAGTTCTCTCCGTCTGTTAGCGTTCCCTCAGTCCCAAATCATTAGCTCTCTGTCTCCGCTTTACTCTCGCGTTATGGGAAGTCAATATTATTGTCACAGAAGCGTACAGGTGCTTTCATTTTTGGCTGAACTATCCCTCTGTTTCTCCAGATATCTTCCTGTTGCTGCTAGTGTGTGCATCTTACCTGCCGAGTGTGAGATTGTTCTCAAGCTTTGACTAATTGCTTTTCTTCAGTGAGAGGCAGACAGAACACATCCACCTTTCTGCATTTTGCTGAAGTATGTTGGATGCGGTGCTGGTTCTGGCGGCTCCATCCAGATTGATGTCTGGATTCATGCAGTGTTCATAACATCCGTTCTCTGCCACCTCATCATTCTCTCTTCATCTTTTGCCATCTTTTTATCTTGTATTTCTTTCATTGTGGCTCTCTTAAAAGTTTGGCCTGGCATGTGTTCAAGAGATCCAGTCCATTTTCAATGGAAATGATTTATCATTAAAACATGTGTGTCTAATGCAGTGTCAGAACTGGATGCACAAGCATGTTTGGTGCCAATGACAAATAAGATGTTGACAAGCAGCCCACCAGGAGCAGGTGAGCCTCACATGTTTGTTTGCTTTCCATGTATGTCTTTGTCTCCGTTTTGTTTTCTTCATCTGTCTGCCACACAAATCCTTGGCACCGAAAGCTAAGTCTCTCATGGGCATCGCTCACATGGGCAGAATGACAATTAGAGGTGCAGAGTCATTGGCAGGCCAACACCTGTCATTGTTCCTTGCATGTCCGTTAAAAAAGTTCAAGTGTGTAATTTCTGTACCACTAAACGCCGCCAGACAGAATTGCAAAAATAATGACCCTCATCACCCGTTGGTCCATCAAACAGATAGTCCCGCCCATAAACTCATTCAACTGGTGCACTCAATGTTGCTGTGTCACTCAAGATGCTAAACACACATTTTATGAAAGCACAAGAGAATCACAGTGTGTACATTTTTGGAAGAGAATCAAAAAAGCAAATGAAGGCCACATAAAAGTAATCCATACATTACAGTCCAGTGGTTAAATCCATGTCTTCTGAAACAAGATGATAGGTGTGGGCAGGCCTGAACTGGGAAGAGAAATCGGCCTGGGATTTTACATAGCAACCCGGCCCAAATATTGTTGAAAGGGGGGGGGGGGTGTTCGCTGTCCTTTTCTGCATATCGCGGCACCGTTTTGTGGTCCGTTCTGCATAACGTGGCGGCTCATTTTAGCTTTAAAATGTGAAATTCTTTCAAATGACTAGTAATTCTCAATTTAGTTTTACACAATATAGTTTTATATGAAAACCATCAGGTTATGAAAGATTTACACTGGTGGCAAATGGTTGGAATAATGTACAGATTTTGCTGTTTCGGAAGGTAATTGGTACTTTAATTCAACTGATCACAATGTATAGTCAGGACATTACTGATGTATAAAACAGCACCATCACTATCTGAATTTTTTATCAAATCTAGACATTACTCCAACACCTTATCCTTGAGTAATCATGCTAAATTGATCATTTGGTGCATCAGCCAATCATTGTTTTGAGGAATGAAGGCGATACAATGCTTTAAATTGCCAAAAAACTGAAGATGTCATCCAAAGGTGTCACTACAGTCTTCAAAGACAGCACAACTGTCTCTAACAAGGACAGAAAGAGATGTGGAAGACCAGATGTGCAACTAAACAAGAGGATAAGTACATCAGAGTCTCTAGTTTGAGAAATAGACGCCTCACATGTCCTCCGCTGACAGCTTCATTGAATTCTACCCGCTCAACACCAGTTTCATGTACAACAGTAAAGAGAAGACTCAGGAGGACTTATGGGAAGAATTGAAACGAAAAAGCCACTTTTGAAACAGAAAAACAAAAAGAAAAGGTTTGAGTGGGCAAAGAAACACAGATATTGGACAACAGATATTTGGAAAAGAGTGTTACGGATCTTAACCCCATTGAGCTTTTGTGGGATCAGCTAGACTGTAAGGTGTGTGAGAAGTGCCCGACAAGACAGTCGCATCTATGGCAAGCGCTACAGGAAGTGTGGGGTGAAAGGTCACCTGAGTATCTGGACAAACTGACCGCTAGAATAACAAGGATCTGCAAAGCTGTCATAGCTGCACGTGGACGAACTCTTTGAAGTAGTTTAAAAAGTTCTGAACATTTCTTCTTTTTTGAAATTGTAATAGTAATTTGTCACATTATTAATGTCCCGACTGTACATTGTGATCAGTTGAATGCCACTTTGGTGAATAAAAGTACCAATTTCTTTCCATAAGAGCAAAATCTGTACTTTGTTCCAAACTTTTGGCCACCAGTGTATAAGCTTGAATTCCTTCAGGTCAAAATTGACCTGCAAAAGGTGTATGCAGATTCTGAACGCATCAGGAGGGCCAAGTCCTTTTTTTACTATAGATCTCCACTTCAAGGGCTCTTCTTTCCTAAAAGGTCTTCTTTTGTTTTTTTTTGCCGATTCGCATTATTCGTGCATATCGCCACCTACTAGGCAGGGAGGAGAATTGATAGTAAAAAGGACTTAAATATTGATCTATTTCTCACTCACACCTATCATATCACTTCTGAAGACATAGATTAAACCACTGGAGTCAATTGGATTACTTTTATGCTGCCTTTACATGCACTTTTGAGCCTCAAGGTTTTGGACCCCAATCAATTGCATTGTATGGACCAACAGAGCTGAAAGATTCTTCTGAAAATCTTCGATTGTGTTCAGCAGAAGAAAGAAAGTTGTACACTTCTAGGACGGCATGAGGGTGAGTAAATGAGGGAATGTTCATTTTTGGGTGAACTATCCCTTTAAGTTTGAAATTGTGATAATGTATACAGCTAATGTATACTAATATGAGTCTAGTACTCTCAGCTCTACATTTTTTATGTATTTTACCACTTTTATATCCATTCCACAGATGTGGGAAAAGTTTGTAGATTCTGAAGATTCCTTAGAAGGCAGCTGCCAATGTAGGCACTAGACAGCAAGGCAGCTCACTAGGATTTTAATTAGATTCATGCCATTCATGGTTATTACTTTATATATATATATATATATATAGTACTATGCAAAGGTTTTAGGCACTTGTGAAAAATGTTGCATAGTGAGGTTGCATAGTGTCTTCAAAAATAATGAAATAATTTGTTTTCATTTATCACGTAATGTCACAGAAAGTCCAGAAAACATCCATCCATCCATCCATCCATCCATCCATCCATCCATCCATCCATCCATCCATCCGTCCATCCATCCATCCATCCATCCAGCATCGAGTCGGTCGAGGGGCAGCTGCTCCAGCAGGGGCCCCAAACTTCCCTATCCCGAGCCACATTAACCAGCTCTGACTGGGCTGACCCGAGGCATTCCCAGGCCAGTGTGGAGATGTAATCTCTCCACCTAATCCTGGGTCTTCCCGAGGCCTCCTCCCAGCTGGACGTGCCTGAAACACCTCCCTAGGGAGGCGGCCAGGGGCATCCTTACTAGATGCCCAAACCACCTCAACTGACTCCTTTCAACGCAAAGGAGCAGCGGCTCTACTCCGAGCTCCTCACGGATGACTGAGCTCCTCACCCTATCTCTAAGGGAGAAGCCCGCCACCCTTCTGAGGAAGCCCATTTCGGCCGCTTGTACTCGCGACCTAGTTCTTTCGGTCATGACCCAACCTTCATGACCATAGGTGAGGGTAGAAACAAAAATTGACCGGTAGATCGAGAGCTTTGCCTTTCGGCTCAGCTCTCTTTACGTGACAACGGTGCGATAGAGCGAGTGCAATACCGCCCCTGCTGCCCCGACTCTCCGGCCAACCTCCCGCTCCATTGTCCCCTCACTCGTGAACAAGACCCCGAGATACTTGAACTCCTTCACTTGGGGCAAAACCTCATTCCCTACCTGGAGTACGCACTCCATCGGTTTCCAGAAAACATAAAAAAGCTAAATCAATATTTGGTGTGACCATCTGTGCCTTTAAAACAGCCCCAAATCTCCTAGATACACCTGGACAGTTTTTCTTGGTTGTTGGCAGATCGGATGTTTCAATATCCGAACAACATCTGAAGTGCCTAAAACTTTTGCACAGTACTGTATATAAATATATATAAATCTAATAATCAAAGGTAGGAAAAGTCAGAATATTGTCATTTTCTTCTTGCTTTTGAGCAATGTTGCTGTTGAACAGAGATTCAAGGTAAGTCACAATAATCGCATTTGTGCGGCTTGCATTGGGTTGTTTTTTGCGAATGTAGCACTTTGAACAGGTAATTACAGAGCAAACAAGGGAGTTGAGTTGACAACTGCACATTTCCAATCGCAAGCTGGATTTGTTTGTATTTCCAAGGAGAGAGATTTGAGGTGCACACATAAGCACATTTGCACTTGGTGACCAAGAAAACTCCTTTTAATGATTCCAGAGGCAATAAAACCTCCAACAAGCAAATTCTTTACTCCTGCACGAGTCTATTCTGCATACTGCTCTGGGACGCTTCGCTTTTAGCTTTAAATCACGAGTAAAAAGGTAAAGTAGCTAGTCACACAATGCTATCTTATGCCAACTTGATGTCTTCACTTGTATGGCTTGAACGTTTTCACTGGGGAACGTCTACCTATTGAACTGGGGAACTAGCGCAGACAAAGTGTTTGCCACTTAACACGTGATCTGAAAGTTCCCTGTAAAGTGTTTAGGTAGGGTCATGTCATGCAAGAATGGTGCTTCTATATACTACAGTACAAATGCTCTGAATGAGAGCTGAGAGTTCTCTTGATCCCCTTTTCACCGTTATTTCGAAGCAAAAGGGCCTTGTAGAAGAAAATGAATATGAAAAGGAATTGCAAAAGATCCCCTCCAGGTCTCGTCATCGTAATGTAATATCTATTCATGAAAGAGGATAAGCATCCGATAGGGGCAATCAAGATGAGTCGGATTGAAGCCATGCCTTTTTGGCAAGAATACATAATTTGATGCAATCATGGGCTTTCCGGTTTTGATTCAGAGCTTTCGGAATAGGAATGCCTTTTGCGTTCTACGCACACATCCCTGATTTCTCTTGTGCATGCATGTCTTGGCTCTGTATCTTTATCCAGACGCTTTATAAGAAAGTCCAGCTACGGCAGTCATTCGGAATGGGGTCATGGCGGTGAGCTCATCACTAATGCATTGCCCTAGAGGGACCAAATAACAGCCCCTCTACATCTGCATACATTAAGTCATGTGCATTCTCTAATAAATAGGAAAGGCAGTGCTGCTGTATCTCGCCCAGAGGTTTTATTGACAATGAAAATTCAGATGAAAACTAATTTAGTTAGTTGGCTGAAAATTAACTAATTAATTTTCATTAATGTTTTCACTACCTAATTATTAAGGCCACGTCCACACTAACACGTTTTTGTTTGTAAACGCATTGATTTTCCTCCACGGAAACAGAAACTTTTGAGACACCCTCCGTAACGACATACTTTGGAAAACGATGACGCTAGGAATCTGAAAATAGATATTTAAAGTGTGGACATGGCCTAAAATGAACATTAATTAATTGTATTTTTTATATATGCAAAAGTCTTTAAAGTAGGTTGTAAAGGGATCAATGGAAAGGAGGAGGCGAGAACCGGCTTGATAATATAAATAATAGTTTTAATAATAAACTGAAACTTTAACAGACAAACACACATGACGGACATCAGAGTCAGACTCACGACCCCCGGCGGAAAGATCGCCCTTCCGCGTTCTCGGCGACTCGTGGGGACACTCCTCCACACCGGCAGCGACCCTACCGCTCCAAGCGGTCGGGGAGACACTTCCCTCCTCCCCTCGCGGACGGCGGTCTTCCATCGACCCCTCCGCGTTTCTGGGGGATGGCAGGGCTCTCCTCCGCCCCTGGCAGCGGCTTCATCGGTCCAGGTGGTCGGGGAGTCCAGTCCCCACTTGCCTCGAGGACGCAGGCTGTTCACCGCGTCCGGGCGGTCGGTCTACTCCCTCCCCCGGTGGATGGCAGCAGCGCTCCCCTGGGTGGACGGCAGTGTCGAGGACTCCACGACGGGCATCCCTCCTCCTTCCCGGGTTTCGGCACCAGTGTAAAGGGATCAATGGAAAGGAGGAGGCGAGAACCGGCTTGATAATATAAATAATAGTTTTAATAATAAACTGAAACTTTAACAGACAAACACACATGAAGGACATGTCCGTAAACTATCTCTCTCTCCCGCACGATCCTCTGCAGTCGACCTTTATCCCTCTCGGGAGGCTTGATTAGCCTGATACGGGACCGGGTGTGTAGGATCATGACCCGGCCCCGCCCTCCGCCCTGCCACATAGGGGTTTTGCTCGTATTTGCAACCAAATTTCCCACTATGCGACTAAACTGTATATATTTGGCAACTGGCTAGTAAAAGTACATTTCACTCACCAGTAATTGTGTAGTATATTGGTGGAGTTTTCAACAGCGAGATCATTTCACTGCATGTTGAGAGTAAAAGATATTCCGTGTAATGTGTGTCCAAAGACACTCTCACAGCAAAATCAGAATGATTTGTATGACTTTTCTACATTTCGCTAATTCGTATGATATTGTACAACTGCACTATTATGAATTCGTATGACTTTCACTACAGCCAATGACGTTGCTGGACATCGTTTCCATCTAATACACACAATAGCTTCCTATCATGTATACACACTCTTCTGGTTGTTTAGGTTTAGATAAGGGGTTTGGATAATATTTAATTCTAATCATGCGTAGGACAGATGAGATTGAGTCTCTCTCGTTAACATGCTCATCTGCAGATGCTCTTTACAGAAATGCTGGTTTTGTTAAAGAAACAGTACCGCTTTTAGCATGTGTTCAACAACTCAATGTAAATACTTAATAATAACTTCGTAATAATAGTATGGAATATAATATCTTATTCACTGATTGAAAACATGGATTTGTTCATTTTTAAAAAGCTAAAATGCGACCAATGTTGAAAAACTAATAAAATATAATTAGTAAAATGTATATTTTCGTAATGTACCTAGTTAGAAGGTCCCCTGTATAATTATTACCATTAGCTGGGAGAGAGTTTATTTCATATGTAAGGAAAAGTGACATTATAACTGGATTTTACCCATATGAATCAACATTGAATCGAATCGAGAGCTTGTGAATTGGAATTGAATTGGAAAATCTTTATCAATATTCAGCCCTACTTTACAACTGCCTTCATTAAACATGAAAATGGCACTATATAGTGAAAACCCTCCATGCTCGGAGAAATTTAACAGTGTTAATCATTAGCGTTGAGTATCAATATAGATTTCCAATTCGATTTGTTTCCGATTCACAAACTCTCGATTCCGATATCAATCTCATTTTATATAATTGACTCATTTGGGTATATTTTGGTTCTAATGTCCATTTTATTGACATATGAAAGATATTCTCTCCCAGTGAATGCTCTAAGGTATACAGGGAACAAGAGCGCAATTCATCTGTACAATGTCTATTTTTACCTAGCACTTTTAATCACATTTTAAAAGACGGTTTGGCCAAAAATGGAGATTCCTTCATCATTCACTTACCTTCTTCTTGTTCGTCTCAGTCACCATTCACTTTCATTTCATGAATAGTGACTGATGCTAACGTTCTGCCTAACATCTCCCTTTGTGTTTGGCAGAAGAAAGTCTTAAGGTTTTTTTTGGAACAACAAGAAGTCTAACAATGTGAGTTAATGATGGCAGAATTAAAATGTTTACGTAGACTATCCCTTTAAAATTCAAATTTACAATAACCCCAATGCAGCCCTTGAATGGATTGTTAGACTGGCCAGATTAGTTCACTGCACAAACAAATCTTTATTAGCTCAATGTGTGTGTGCGTTGTGTGTGTAATGTGTGTTTATACTCACGAATGTGGGTTTTATAAATACCTCTGTGTTGCTCTCATCGGTACTTGTTAATCAACGGGGACCTACTGAGGTCACTCAATTGAGTTGCAAACATAATGAGCGCTTCATCACCAGAAACGCACACTTGGCTAAAACTTGTCCTCTGGGAGGTGTGATATTTGTAATAATTATTTGTGCATGTGTCAGTGTGCAAATGCTATTGTGTGGCCAGTTTCCTGCCCAGAGTTCTCACTAATGCACTGAACCCTTCTAGCAAATCCTCAATAGAATCATTATGACATTTTTAAGTCCAGATTTGAGGGGCTTTCTCCACAAATATTAAAAAATGCGATTCATTGTCCCTGGGTAGCTCAGCAAGTAAAGACGTTGACTACCACACCTGGAGTCACAAGTTTTAATCCAGGGCGTGCTGAGTGACTCAAGTCAGGCTTCCTAAGCAACCAATTGGCCCAGTTGCTAGGGAGGGTAGAGTCACATGGGGTAACCTCCTTGTGGCTGCTATAATGTGGTTCTCACTCTTGGTGGGGCATGTGGTGAGTTGTGCATGGATGCCGCATAGAATAGCATGAAGTCTCCACACACGCTAGGTCTCCGCGGTAGCACGCTCATCAAGCCACATGATAAGATGCATGGGTTGACTGTCTCAGACTCGGCCTTTATCCCTCTCTGAGGCTTGATTAGCCTGATTAGGAGCACTGTAGCATCACGACCCGGCCCCGCCCTCTGCCTGTCACATTCCTCCCTCGTTCTCTCAGGCCGGGGAGCCGGTATGACGTACAACCCCCCCCCTTTCCCTGGGGAGGCCTAACGCCCCATCTGCTGGCAGGTCATCCCCGTCTACCTGGATGAGGGATGGGACAAGGG
The DNA here is from genome assembly GCF_025860055.1 of Xyrauchen texanus. Taxonomy (NCBI): domain Eukaryota; kingdom Metazoa; phylum Chordata; class Actinopteri; order Cypriniformes; family Catostomidae; genus Xyrauchen; species Xyrauchen texanus. The sequence continues at coordinate 3,634,311 of NC_068280.1, read as the reverse complement.
GAGGGAAACAAAAAAAAATTGACACCTACACGCCGTAACGGCGATCGTGCCAAATTAACAAAAACATGTTAAAAAAGTGAGGGCCAACACAGATCGACAGTGGGAGAGAGAGAGGAGAGAGAAAAAAAAACACTTACTCGCTGGTTCTCTGATATGTCGTAGCTTGGTCCTCGGCCACTCCTCCAACGGACTACAGCCTCGCCGACCCGGACGGATCGGAGGCAGTCTTCCGGCCCCTTGCGGATGGAACACCACGATGCATTATTGGGAAACAGAACGGGTCTCCCTTCTCGCTCTAGGCGGTCAGCCAGGAGCCCCTCCCGCTCACGGCCAGCGGTCTTATACCGTGCCACATTTCATCGGTCTCCTCCACCCCAGGCAGCGGCCCTGACTGCTCCGGGCGGTCGGTCAGGAGCCCCTTCTCCCTTCGTGGTCGGTGGCCGTTCATCTGCTCTCAGGCAGCCGGGCTCCTCCGACCTCCAGCAGATGGCCGTGGCTGCCCCGTTGGGGTGGATGGTAGTGGCGAGGACTCTACTACGCCGAATCCATCCTCCTTCCCGGGTTTCGGCACCAGTGTAAAGAGGTTAATGGAAAGGAGGAGGCGAGAACAGGCTTGACAATATAAATTATTCTTTAATAAGGAACTTAAACAAAAAGACAAACACACAAAGGTGTCGGCTGCCGTAAATCTCTCTCTCTGTTCCACTGCAGTCTCCAGTCGGCCTTTATCCCTTTCTGAGTCTTGATTAGCCTAATTAGGGGTTGGGTGTGTAGCATCCCGACCCGGCCCCGCCCTCCACCCTGCCACAAACGGGTTTGTACAGTGCCCGCATCTTGTATACATTTTTTTTTCAAACCTGTACTGTTGTTCACTGGATACATAAACGTACAAGTTCGGTGAAACTCCGCATTTTACATTGAACCCACTTCAATCCCCGGTTAGCCTTGTTTGGCCCAAGGGTAATCAGTGGGCCAAAGGCCATTCACTCTTTGCTCCGAGAAATCCCTGAGGAGGCATGATGAAGCCCTGGAATTGACAGTGGCAAAGCAACTGGCCCTGGCACGCACTAGCACATAATAGCCTAGTAATTTTTTCATGAATATTTCTCAAAAAATATAAACTTAAATAAAACACAGTATTGTCAAATAAAAGAAAAAAACATTGCTCAATGCTCTTAATAATTTTTTTTTCTTCATTTTATTGCTATGACTATTGCCACATGAAGGCTACATGCCATCAAAAGTGAATAATATATTTTGACAACATTTATTAACCGTTGTTCCAGTTTTAGGCTATTGTTCATCGTTAGTTCCTGTTAGTTCTTAACACACTAATACAAACAAATACATCTTTTAATTTTAAAAATGTATTAGTATATGTTGACATTTAGAAAAACCATTGTCCATTGTTGGTTCATGTTAACTAATGCAGCTGACATGAAGTAAACAAATACAACCTTTTGAATGTATCCATTATTCTTATGCAAGGGGGAAGGTCACCTATTTGCACTTCAATCACTAAAAGTCATAAGATCAAGTTTGGAACAACATGATGTTGAGTTAATGACAGCAGAATTTGTATTTGCATAGGATCGAATCCATGGAATTAAAAATTAAATCTGACCGTCCATGTGTTTTATAAATGAGACCCTTGGTTCTTGTTCTGATTCCTGCTGTCTGTAAAAGTGGAGTTAAGGTTATTCCTTGGTTTCATTCAGCTGATGATGTCATAGCTAGAAACTCATCTGATTGAGTCATGCTCCGCACACACATCTCTGACTTCATTCAAAACCACACCAATATCTGGGCTTTCTAAAAAGTCCCTTTTTAGGGAATGTTTTTATATATTTTCCCCTTTTTTAATTTTTTTAAGTTTGACATTAGTCGCGCAGACTGATCTCCCTGTAAATTTAGCGACAGGAGGTCAAAAGCTCTTCTGCTGAAATTGGTCTGTGGCTGTGTCTTCCGAAATTCCAACCACTGCCCCCAGTGGCCAAAGCTGGAAGTGTTTTGAAAGTATAAGCAAGTGTGCACTCCGGTCTCCAGGTGAAATGTCCACAGAGTGGCGCCAAAAGCGAGTTTTAGTTGTAAATGGTGTAATACAGTCAACAGGAACCAGAACCAGAATTGAGTCTCGGAGGTTGCAAGTATCAGTAGCGCTAGACGGATATGCGTTCACACTTGCATTGATGCAAAAATGTCTGACTGAGGATGCCAGAAGTTCAGCTGAATGGCACTGATTTCAGGGTACATGAACTTTCGAACGCGACATGCCGATTTCTTGTATGTTCATGTTGGAAGATTTCTTTTTGTGTTTCTCAGAAGAAAGACAGTAATACAGGGTGAATTTTCCAATTCCTTTAAGCTGAGCAGGAGGAAAAATAACCCACTTTGTGACCTTGTCAGACCGCTGTTTATGCCCAGACAGTCTGTTACGCGGACCGCTACACACTAAACAGCTATTTAATCTGCTACAAATATGACTGATTATGAACTAAGGAAATAAGAGTGTTTTTTCTAAGAACCCATCAAGATATTTGATTAATGTGTTCGATGAGTGTCCCAGAAGCTCTCACTTCTCAAATCAACTCTTCATTCTCTTATGGATCTTTGGCTCTTTTAAATGAGCTTGCCTGCATTGAAATGATAGGTCAGTATTATGGTCATCACCGCACGGCATTGGCATGCATCATCCAATTACATCCGCGGTGTTTCAAATCAGCGGTTACAATGTGAGCCCTCGTCGCCTCTGATCGCCGCCTGTGTAAGTCGGAATGGCATCTTGTTGATTGAATAAAAGCAGCAGGGGCACTTTAATTACCTGGATTCATAGAAGCCTTCACTGAGACAGAACTCTGTTTGTACACCTCGAGCAGCAGTAATTACATTCGGCTGGTGATGTGCTCAGTGCCTTTCAGCCACTAGATTGACAGAGTTGAATGACACACTAGTAATAAAGGCACGGTGAGTCCCCAGTGATTTAGATGCTGCTACAGAGGGGATGTCAAGACATGTTAACTGCATGGCGAACGATACCTTAAGAGCATGACATTTCTTTGGCTGCTCTAAAGCATATAGTGACCACCTACTGACTAAGTATATTTGTAAACCGCTAACTATTTGGTGTATTGGCTGTTCAATTCAAGCTAGGAGTACCAACTGTTTTCTCCAGGGGGCAGTAAGCGAAACTCGCTTTATAGGCAATGCTCAGCTTATGCAGACAAAACAAACCACACTCATCAAGAGCAGACAACACAAGTTAAGGACACGTTCCTGCGTTCAAACACGGCACGATGGGCTGAACGCTGGGATCACAAGATGTGATTTTCTACATTTCAAACTTTGTTTAACTTGACACAGTGACCCAAAAACTGTATGTTTTTGACGTGAAGCAACTGAGACGGTCCAAAAGCATCCATCTGATGCAGGTTTGCATAGTCGTGTCCTTAAACAAGCTCTTATAATAAATCTCAGACTGATTGCTGTGAACTATAGGCCAATGATAGGCTTATGTAGTCACACTACTACAAAAATGAAGTTAAGTTAGATGCATAGCTACTACTGCTTTAACCAGATGCCAAGTCCTAAATATCCCCTCCGCACAGGCCATTATGCTCAAAGAGGCCATTTCTTCAAATATCATCAGTTTAGCAGATAAAACATGTTTGTGAATGATTTAACCAGCTACTTCAACTTCATCAGCTTTGCTAATTTGTCTCAGGTTCCTGTTCAAACGAATGCTCTTGAGCTAATTGTAAGCCTAGCGACAGCAAACAGGTGCTGAATGGAGGGCAGATGCAAATCTGTCACCTTAATTGAAACAATGATGAAATTATTGTGATGAATAATCCTCATTTAAAAAGCATATGGGTTTCCCATAGCAACCCTTGTTTTCTCTTTATTGACATGAAATGCATCAATTTGCAGGTTGTGAAGTCTCATTGTCATAAACTAATTACAGAGCCAACTCGTCTTTCGTGCTAATGGATCTCATGAAATAAACAGCATGGCATAATTGCACAGCCTAGGATTGGCAGACATGATTATTATTATTTGGAGTGGTAGATTTTTATGCTAATTGAAGATCATATTGTGTAAGATCATACAGGTGTGAGAATACTGATAAAGCGTGTAAAAGCGTACATAAGCAAATAATGATTTAAATGTTATTCTGTTCCTCACACAGAGCTACGGTATTGAATGGCTTTAGAGGACTAGTTGTGGGCTACTTTTATGGTCTAAACTAACCGCAAATTTGCCGCAAATTTCTCGCTTGTTATTTTCACGTGTAAATGAGGTTTTGATTCGTCGCAAATGTTTACCAGACGTTTGGAGCTCTTCACGGTCGTGGTGAATCTCCAGCAAACTTTTGGCAACAATGGACAATTTTCCACAAGTTTTCCGCAAAGCTCATTTGCATGTGAACATTTTCCGGTGGCGAATTTGCTGCAATTTTGCATCCAATTTGCCATGAGCTCCCGGACTTTTTGGAGCCTGACACCCATGGTCACAATGAATTGCTGTATGGAAAGAATTTAATTGGGGTTCTTAAAAATAACAAAATACCAGCATAGTGGCTGTTCAGACCATAGACTGTAAAAAAAGATGAACGACGCCCCTTCGCTCTTTTCCATTGGTGAGAACTGAAGCCGCCAGTGTCCCGATATGGCGCTGACATCTTGGGACTTGAGTCTGCGCAGTTGCGATTTCGGGACCAGACCTGCGCAGTAGTGAGCAGGAAGTAAAGCCGCAAAATTAAGGCCCCACCCTCACTCTCGCTGAATCAATCGCAAGCACACGCACCTGCACTTTTGAATTATGACGGTGTGAAATAATTAATTCTAGAAATTTAGATATTAAATTTAAAGCTCCAATCTTCTCAGTCCTCCGAAGATCCCGAAAAAAGTCAGTTGGTGCTTCACTGACTACTTCACTCAGAGAACCTGTCAATCACAGCTGTCAATCATGATGTCACAGCAGTGTTTTTATAGCATCAAATAACTAAAAACAAACTTATTTTGAAAACAAACACTTGAAATTACATCAACGTGATAGAAACGACAGTAAATGACAGAAACTATCTTTGGAAAAAAGATATGTGAAGTGTAATTTAATTGTTTAGTTGGTCTCACGTCCCGTTGAATAACATGGGGAGGCGGGGTTTATGACCAATACTAGGACCAGTCACCGGGGGGCGATCGAGACGTTTTGGCTTCACTTTTGAGGGCTTGTGCGGCACGCTTGGTTCAGACCCAATGTTTTTGCACAAAAAAGCCAGATGCAGCCAAATGAATGAAACAGAACGCAGGTGTCTTGAAATGTGTTTTTAAAAATTGAAGCTCTTAACATGGCATCTAGAAAACGTGGTGTTTACTCTCAAGATGGCGAAAAAGCTACGTGACATGGCGCAACGCTCATGATGTCCGTCTAGTTAGCGCATGGACGCAAAAACACATTTGGTGTTTAAAGGGATATTTCACCCAAATTTGAAATTTCTCTAATCATTTACACACCCCCATGCCATCCCAGATGTGTGTGACTTTATTTCTTCTGCTGAACACAAATGAATATTTTTAGAGGGGTATTTCCGCTCTGGAGGTCCATACAATGCAAGTGAATTTTGAAGGTCCAAAATAAACAAAGGCAGCGTAAATGTAATCCATACGACTCCGGTGGTTTAATCCATGTCTTCAGAAGCGATTTGATAGGAGTGGGTGAGAAACAGATCAATAGTCAAGTAATTGTTTTACAATCAATCCCCACTCTCACATTCACTCTTCTTCTTTTGTTTTTGGCGATTCACATTCTTCGTGCATATCGCCACCTGCTGGACAGGGAGGAAAATTTATATTGAAAAAGACCTTAAAAGGGTTTGGAACCACATGTAAATACTGACTGAATGGTCGTTTTTTTGGCAAACAGTAAACATATTTTCAATTCAGACACATGGCTTTCTATGGAAATTAAATGGTGATATATATATATATATATATATATATATATATATATAGTAGTAGGAGTGGTGGTGGTGTAGTGGGCTAAAGCACATAACTGGTAATCAGAAGGTTGCTGGTTCGATCCCCAGAGCCACCACCATTGTGTCCTTGAACAAGACACTTAACTCCAGGTTGCTCTGGGGGGGATTGTCCCTGTAATAAGTGCACTGTAAGTCGCTTTGGATAAAAGCGTCTGATGTAAATGTAAATATATATATATCACTAAATAATTGGGTTTGCAGAGGTGGCTGCAGACCCGTCTGATGAAACGAGTTGTAAAGGAGCATAAATAAATGTGCTGTTTTACCCTGAAGGACAAAGTAATTTATCGTGAAACTGTTTTTTGTCTAAAGTTAAGATAAGAACAAGGTGTTGTATTCACAGATCTTTTAAGATTAGCAAAAGTGTGGTGGCATGAGGTTAAGATAAGATTGGGTTTTATTAATCTGCATACAGATTAAACTCTCAGAGACACACATTGACCAGCGAGGGGTGTGTTATCCTGAAAAAAAGTCGAAAGGGAAGTATTGAAAGAGAAATCCTTCCTTCCTCTTCCAGAAAAGCAGCAGAGCGGACTGGCATTTCCTGCGATAGGAAACCAGGATGGGAGGGTGAAAGCGCCATTAAAAGGTTTGTTGACAGAAATTTGACTGTAATGAGAAAAAAAGCGACACTTCTCACAGCATCAACCCCAGACTCTGAATTCCATGAGACCTTTCAGGAAATGTAGTCAGTCTTCCTGTTTCCATCTTAGATATTTCCTGTAGACACCAACAAACCACTTTCCATATTTTGAATGGGGCTTCCTCCTCATTTTGCACTCTTTTCCACTTCTTCCTTCACAAAAGATGGCCAAATGAGTTGTTGTTTACTGTAAGATTTACCTTAATCTTTCCCGCTCTGTGTTATGACTTGTCTCTCTCCTCCCTCAGCATGTAAAGGATTTGTGTCAGAGTTCAGGGACAGGAAGCTCAACTGGGAGAATGTGGCTGGTGTTGGACGCTTAGAGGCATCATTATGGATCACAGTGGTAGTGGAGGTAAGAACAGTGACTTGCGTTGAAACTACTGGAGTCAGAAAGCCATAATCTGTAAGATTTCATACCGTGACTGTTTCTGTTCTCACTGGTCTAATTACCATGCGAATGCTACAGGAAATGGTAATCTGCTTCCTGGAGGAGACTAAAGGCTTGTTTGAGATGTCTCTCCTTGCATGTAGATGAGAGTAGGCGGTTACTGTCAGAGCAGGGGCTGAAAAAGTGATGTTAAGTCAGACAGTTCCTACTTCTCAGTACCTCTTCGGCAATATACTGTATGAATATAAAGATGTAATCCAATGTACCTGTTATTTAAGTTCAGCTAAATATTTCCATCCATTATTAGTTTAATAAAGCCGTGATTTTACAAATATGATTAAGATCAGAGATTAGATTGTCAAAGTATTAGGAATGTTTAAATGTTGTTTTCACAGATGAAAAAACATTTCACATTTTCAGACAGGATGACAAGTGTTAATCGGTCGTTTACCATCATGCTTATTAAAGGTTGACCGATAGTGGATTTTGCCGATAACCGATAACTAACGTGTCATAATAACCAATCATTTGAGATTTGGTGCATAATGAAGGACTTTTCAGTATAAAGAAGCCTAAAACACACCTGGGACTCTTATATTGAAATTACAAAATGATTAACTTGATTTTTGCAGATTACTGATTGTTCCATTAAGCAACTATCGGCACAGATCAATCGGTATAAAACCGATATATCCGGTATACCTCTAACGCTTATATATACTGTACGGGAATGTTTCTTCTGACAATTTTTATGTCCCATGTGTTAATTTGAATAAAAAAAGGAACGTATTTTGAAAATATACAGTGCTGTGAATAAGTATTTGCCTCATACTAAATTGTTTCAAAAACTCATCCTCTCTCTCTCTCTCTCTCTCACACACACACACTCTCTCTCTCTCACACACACACACACACACACACACTCTAATCTAAGTCAATCCGTGTTAACACAAAATACAGTTTTTAAACAATAATGCTATTTATTGAAGCAAAAAAGTTATCCAATACCAACTGGGCTTGTGTGAAAAAGTATTTGCCCCCTTAGTTACTAAATCCCAAAATCTATGAAACTGCATTCATAATGGGGTTCAGCTGGACTAGACGCACCCATGCCTGATTACTGCCAGCCCTGTTCAATCCACTTTTTCAGTGGCATGAAGTTGGCTAAAAGGTCTCACGCAGTAGCACACTATGCCAAGGTCGAAAGAAATTCCAGAAATGAGGAAAAGGGTGATTGAAATGCAACAGTCTGGGAAGGATTACAAAGCTATTTCAAAGACTCTGGGACTCCAAAAAACCACAGTGAAAGCCATTTTCTATTATTATTATTATTAATATAATAAATTGTAAAAAACACTCAAATCTTGAGTGAGATTTAAGATGACATTTATTTGATGAATCTAAAACAGAAATGTAATGTCTCTCTTTGAAGAAGTTGTACTCGGAACCGTCATATCCTGCCGGAGATAGGAGGCAGGGGCGAGGAGCTTACCCCTGTGCAGGACGCTACTCAACAGGTGGTGGTGGGGTGGTGGAGGTTGCCGTGTCAGCACACTGAATACGCAATGTGATAGAGTGTGAGCAGACTATAAAGCAATGGCTTACATGTGATTGGCTAGGAGTTACCCAGCTAATGGTGCGATAATGTACAGCTGCTAGTCTTCCTGCTAGAACTACGCTGCGCTTACATGGAAGAGTGGCGAGGCGAAAACCACTGCTAACCCAGAAGAACATTAAGGCTCGTCTAAATGTTGCCAAAACGCACCTTGATGATCCTCAAACCTTTTGGGTGAATGTTCTGTGGACTGATGAGTCGAAATTGGAATTGTTAGGAAGACAGGGGTCCCGTTACATCTGCCGTAAATCAAACGCAGAATTCCACAAAAAGAACATCATACCTACGGTCAAGCATGGTAGTGGTGGTGTGATGTGTGGGGATGATTTGCTGCTTCAGGGCAAATTGCAATAATTGAGGGAAACAAGAATTGTACTCTCTACCTGAAAATCCTAAAGGAGAACGTCCGGTCATCAGTCCATGAGTTGAAAAATCAGGAATGGGGGCACATACTTTTTCACATCACATATATTTATTCTGTCTTATATGAAGGTCGCATTAAAATGATAATTCATCGCAAAATGAAAATTCTCTCATCATTTATTCACCCTCATGCCATCCCAGATGTGTGACTTTCTTTCCTCTGCTGAGCACTAATAAAGATTTTTAGAATATTTCAGCTCTGTTGGTCCATACAATGCAAGTGAATGGTGACCAGAACTTTGAAGGTCCAAAAAGCACATAAAGGCTGTATTATAGTAATCCACACAACTCCAGTGGTTAAATCTATATCTCCAAATCAATATTTAAGTGCTTTTTTTACTATAAATTCTCACCAAAAAACAAAAGCAGAAGAATGTGAAAGTAAA